>NC_056747.1:196733653-196836153 GCF_019279795.1 Protopterus annectens
TGACATGCCGCTGGGTCCCTCAACTTCCGCATAGGCCTTAGGAATTAGTTCATCAGTTGGGTCCAGGGCGGCACAGCAGGCCTTGGCTTCAGATGTGTGCACTTTAACCAGTGATGCTTTACGGCATCAGCCTACACCAGTTGCAGATTCTTCCAGAGAGAATATTGTCAGAATTGCAGATGTCCCTAGGCACAAACCCAGAGCTACCCCAAAGAAAGGAACTTCCTCAGAGCCAATGCCTAGGCCAAACGGCTCCCACACAGAAGGGTTAGCTGCAGGATTTGGTTAGGTTAGCTGAAGATTTAATTTCCCTGGTCAGATCCCGACAACACCCTAGAGTCTTCCACAGGGAAAAGGAAAAGGGACCTTACACTTGAAGTCCTTTCTAATCCTTTTAAATCTGCTGAAAATTCTGACCAGGAGTCATCTGTTTTTGGTAAAGGACCTTCCTTGACTTCCTTTGAGGAGTCAGATTCAGAAGAAAACCTTGCGTCTACTTTCCCCTCTGAAGACATTACTTTTGGGGAAATTCTGCATTCCATGAGGGAGCACTTCCAGTGAGAAGCCCAGGATTGCCTATAATCCAAAAAAAAAAAAAAAGGATTAAGGACATCCTTAACCTGCCAGAGCACAGGCCTCTTGGTATTTCTCCAGTTTTAGAGGATGTTTTCTCAGATTCCTCTTTGAGTCACAATTCCCTTCCTCCAGCTCCTTGAAAACCATACAGGTTTTATAGGGTGTTGAACTCCCTATAAACATCTTTTTAAGAATCCTTCTGCTTTTCCAGAGGTTGTCATCTCAAGACCCAAAGGAGCAAGAGCCAATTTCTCTGAAAATCCTCTACCTGCTGATATAGAGTAGGGGGTCTTGATAGATTTGGCAAAAAAGTTTAGACCCCTGCCCCCTTAACTGTCAATTCCACATGATAAAATACCAGCAGACCATTCTGGATCAGTTGAAGCAAAAAATTACTAGTGTTGAGGACAGTGATATTTCCAAAGACTTACTGGATATTTGTCACTCCAATTCTCAGGTTGATAGGCATTCCTTGCACTGTGGCTATGATGCTAGAGAGGCTTCCAGCCAGGCTGCAGCCACTGGTTCTGTTATTAGAAGACATGTATAGCTGATGGAACAATCCCTCCCTGAACATGTCAAGTGAAATCTTTTGGATGCCCCTTTGGGCCCTAAGCTGAGGCTGTATTTAAAAAAGATGGAAGACGAGGCTAAATCCATTTGAACAGTTAAAGACCTTCTTCAGGTACAGTCTCCTAGATATAGTAGTAACTACCCCCACTAAATAGTGATCTTTTTCTTCTCAATGCAAAAATAGGCAGAGAAAACCCTGTTGGGAAAAGGCACAAAAGCAACAAAAACAACCACAAAGACCTAGGCAGTGGACCCCAGACACTTCCAGGCAAGGGAGTTCTAGGCCACAGGCCCCCGACAGAGAGCAGCAATGACTCATCCATCCCCATTTCTCTGAACCCCCTCCACTCCCCCCAAAAAACTAATAGGAAGACTATCCCTGTTCAAGGAAAATTGGTCCCTTATATCACTTCAGACAGGTGGGTCCTAAGCATTATTTCTAATGGCTACTTGCTTTCAAAGAGCCACTAAAGTACTAAGGCTCTTCAGACATTCCACCAAACCAAAGGACAGTGGCCCTTAGCAAATTCAGAATTTGTGCTTCCAGGGTTCAGTGGAACTAGTTCCAGAACACCAAAAGGGAAAGAGTTTTTACTCCAGACTGTTCCTGGTTCCCAGAAAGGAAGGCTCTTGGCATCCCATTTTAGACTTGTCTAGCCTCAATCAGTTCCTGCTGGTTCCAGAATTTAAAATGTTAACTCTTCAAAAGCTTTTACCAATGAAAGCTGCTCAGGCCTTTATAGTCACCCTGGATCTAAAAGATGCCCACTTGCACATTCCTGTAGAGGAATCTCACAGAAGTTTTTACACTTCAGAGCAGGTACCAGTCGCTGTCAATTTTCTGTACTGCCTTATGGCTTGTCTACTGCTCCCAGGGTCTTCACAAAGTGCTTAGCCCCTCTAATTGCTTTTTGCAGGACCAGAGGGATCCAAATCTGCCCCTACCTGGATGATTGTCTAATACAAGCAACGAGTCTGTTAAAACTCCACTCTGATCTGGTGTTTACCCAGAATCTCTTACCCTCCCTGGGCTTCACCATAAATTAACAAAAAGTCAAACACAGAAACTTCCACCTGGATTGTCTTTCTAGGTTTCCTTCTGTATTTATCTCTTCAAAAGGCCTTCTTACCTCCAGATAAGGTCTCCTTCCTGACTCACTACTTTAAAAAGATCATGCAGAGACAATACCTCAAAGCAAGGGAATTCCTCAAAGCACTAGGCTCCATGGCATCCTGCATCCTCATGGAACCTCTGCCCAAGCTGCACACGAGGAAGCTCCAGTGGTACCCCAAGAATGTGTGGTGCCAGCACGCACAACTCTTTCAACCAAGATACGACTGATCCCTTGTCTCAAGGAAGAATTTGCATGATGGGAACACGCTTATGCTCAGAACCAGGGCCTACCTTTCAGGTTCACTTCCCAGGAGCAAACCTTCACCACAGATGCCTCAGAGACCACCTGGGGGGCTCATTTCAGATACTTCCAAACCTAAGGAAAGTCGGAAAATCAGTTCAGAGACAAACGCATAAACTTGAAAGAGCTGATGGCAGTTCAAAAAAGCCTGGTTGCATTCAGACAAAAATGGAAACCAGGGATCTTTTTAGTTAAAACTAACAACACAACAGTCATGTGGTACATAAGCTGGGGAGTACTCAGTCCTACCTCCTCTGTTGCCTAGTAGTGCAGGTTTGGGAGACTGGTCACTTTCTGGGGTTACACCTTTTAGCAAAATACTTTCCAGGTGCTAAAAATATCGTAGCGGATTGCCTCAGCAGAAACCTGATGGACCCTCATGAATGGCATCTGCAGTGGGAAACATTTCTCAGCATAGACCAGAATTGGGGAGTCCAACAGATAGACCTCTTTGCCACCAAGGAAAATGCTCAGCTGAAAAGATTCTGCTCCAGGAGCAACCAGCTCTCAGCCTGGAAGACATATGCCTTCTGTTTCACTTGGATTCACCTTTTCAACTATGCATTCCAACCCTTGCTCTACTTCCTCTGGTGCTTCCAAAAGTAAGAGAGGAGGGGCCAATGGCAATACTGACAGCCCCAGACTGGCCCAAGCAACTCTGGTATCCTCTGCTACTCCACCTAACCAGCAAGAATCCATGGTAGTTACCTCAGAGAGTGGACCTTCTGACTCAGGACAAGGGAAGGCTTGTGCATCACAGCCTGGATAATTCCACAGCATCCTGAATTGATCCTGCCCTAAGCAAGCAAGTTCAAGACATCCTTAAATAGGCTAGAAGGCCTAGTACTAGGAAATCATTTTCAGTTAAGTGGAAAAGGTTTTCCATCTGGTGTCAATAACAGGGCCACAGTCTTTTTTTAGCCAAGATCTGTATCATCATGGAGTACCTGGCTAATCTGGTTGACAAGGGCCTTTCCTATTCCATTAAAATTCATGCCTCTGCTATTTTGGGCAGTATCCCTTTTCTTCCTCCTGTCTTTTCATACCCCCTTCTCGGGCAGTTTCTTAGGGGAGTGATCCACATCCGGCCTCCAAGGAGACAACCTACTCTTCCATTGGACCTCAGTTTTGTTCTGGAAAAACTGACCCTGCCTCCTTTCAAATCAGCGGCTTCTGCTGACTTAAAGTTTCTAACTTGGAAAACTCCCTTTTGTTGGCTATCACCTCTCATGGCAGTGGAACCCTTCTCCATCCTCCATTCAGACAGAGTCTCTCTCAGGATTAACCCTTCCTTTATGTGCAAGGTGGTGACAGACACATCCTTGAATCAAGCCATACACCTGCCTTCTTTCTTTCCTAATCCTCATAACCGGGGGGATTCTTCATTCCTTGGATGCTCATAGGCTGCTTCTTTACTATCTTTACAGAAATAAAACTTAGAGAAAATCAGACCAACTCTTTGCGGCCGGTGTCATCATTTCTGAAGGGAAAATAGTTTCCAAATAGACTATGTCCAAATGGATCTCACTGTATTTCATTTTGTTACAGCTATCATGGTAAGAAGCCACCTGAGGCTGTCAGGATTCATTCTACCAGGGCTAATGCTACCTCTACTGCCTTTCTAAAAGGAGACCCTACCAAGTACTTTCTGGAAGCTGCTACTTGGTCATCTGTGCATAATTTCACCAAACGCTGCCACTTATCAGCCTTTACCAGGTCTGGAGCAGGATTTGCCACTGCCATTTTGCAAGGCATCCTCTCCTTTCCCTAGTCTTCCTTACACCCCCCATTCTTCTGTTTGAGTCATCCCACAAGTCAGAACTGCAACAGTGAAACACGAAGAACATGGTACAGTTGTATATACTTACCATAAATGTCGATGTTTGTGTGTATTCAGTGTTATAGTCTTTCCTTTCCTCCTTCCGCTTTAGCCTACAGTGTAGTCTGGCACAAACTTCTTCTCAAGCCAAGGAGTCCCCCCACCCCCACCCCTTTTTCTGCCCATTATCTTGCTTAGGTTCTCAGTCTTGGGTCCTTTATCTTTGGAACCATCTGGGAGGGGCAGGAAAAAAACTAAAACCATGACTTTGGGTGGCTTCTTACCATGATGTCTGTAACAAAATGAAATGCAGTGAGAGATTCATTTGGAGATGGTCTGTTTGGAAACTGTTTTTTCTTCAGAAACTGTGGCAGAGTCCACAAAGATTTAGTCTGATTTTCTCAAAGTTTTATTTCCGCCAGCCCTTGGAGGAGGGAGATTTTTTTTTCTGTAGTAGTCAGGCCGGCCAAGGTCTTTCACGGCTAGAAATCCCACAGATCAGAACTGCAACAGTGAATATACTCTAATATCTACATTTATGGTAAGTGCACACAACTGTACTTTCTCAATGCTTGGCCTAATAGCTGAGTACAGGGGACCAATGACATTTCTAGATCTAGACAGTATCCCTTTGTTTATAAGCTGCATAATATAGAAGGACTTTCATAGGACAGCGGACACGCACTGGTTGATTATTTGAAAGTTAGGTCATTGTTCACATAAGTTCCCAAATCTGGAACAACTTGGTCAACTGTTAGGGGTATATTGTTAATGTGTTATCTCAAAGGATACAGTAATACATTTTTTTAGTAATTAAAACCCATGATTTTGATGCCAGTTATTTGTTTGGGACAAACCTTCCTGCAGGATAGCCAAGTCATTTGAGGATTCAGTGATTGTCCTTAGCTTGCAGTCATCTGCAAATTTAATCAGCCAGAGCCCTTTGGTATTGGACTTTACTTCAGAGAAGTAGATGCCAAACAAAAGTGGTCCCAGCACTGAACCCTGGATGACTCCACTTGTGAAGGATCTCTTTGTGGCGGTAACTTCCCCTATTTTGATCTCCTGTGTCCTATCTATGAGCCAGTTGGCAATCCAGCAGGTGATATAGTTTTAGTTTTTCCACTGTGCTTGAGTGATGGTTTGCCAAAAACGTTGGCCTGGTTGAGGTATGCAGTGTGTATCATTTTACCTTCATCTGTTTCATTGGTTATCATTTCAGAAAAGTCCACCAGGTTACGTACACATGACCTGCCCTTGATGAATCTAAAGTGAGACTGGTCCAGTGTTTGGAGGTTCTCTGTGTCCGTATTGATTAGTTTCATGAGAAAAAATTCCATGTCTTTCATATAAGGCTGGTCAGACTTAAGTTTTTGGGTTTGTGGAAGGTCCTCCCTTATGCAGGGAAGTGACTATACATGTTCTCCATTCACTTTGTACAACACCTGTATAGAAACTAAGGTTGAACAGTGTTGTTGGGGGTGTCTAAATCATGCAGCATGCTGTTTAAGATGCATCCAGGGCCCATCAATGCAGGACTTCTAGCTTTCGATATTGCTTTTTAGGACTTAGCCTTGTGTGGTAATCAGAGCTGAGACAGTGTCAGGTATATCTTGTGGGACAGGTGGAGGGGGGAGAGAGGGGAGAAGTTTGAGCTGAATTTATCAGCCAGTAGGTTTGCTATATCTTCAGTCTCAGTGTAGGTAATATTGTTCACAGTCAATTCTACACGTTGTTGTGTTGTGCCTTTGAGATTATGGACATAACTAAAAAGGTCTTGTGACTGGTCTTGGCTTAGATAGCTGTTTGAGCCTCAAACTTAGCTTTGGTGGATTTTATTACGTTCCTGGGTGTTTTTTTATTTCAGTGACAAGAGCCCCTCTTATTTTTGGGATTACTCTTACTTTTGGACAAAATTCTCCTCCTTTTATTGTAACTCTGATGATGATATGGTTCCACCCAGGGCGTTTGTTTCTGGAGTTTACCCTCTGCTTGTTCCTATGTCTACCTTTGTTTCCATGTTGTTTAGTATTACTTCATGATTGGGTGTGGATAATGCTGGAATTACCCATAGTCTGGTGTGGTTTGATCACAAGGGGAAAGCCTTCTCTCCCCTTAAGATGGACGAGCTGACAGAGGGTGCTTATACCAATTCTTCCTGGCCATCAACTACAGGCACTCAAGTCACTATTCAAACTCGCCTGCTGCATAGCCAGAGCTTTATCCCTCTGTGTCGTGGTGCTAGCTAATTTTGGTACATTTTAAGATCCTTTTAGAGCTGAAAGAATTATTAGTGATTTTGATGCTGTTTGTGGGAGAAATATTTGAAATCTGGGAGTTAAAATAAACAAGCTACCTATGGTTTGGAAGTAATTTCTCCTTGGTGCTAGAGGCACAGTGAATTTCTTCTGTGAGGACTGCAAAAATGGAATAGAGTGTAATGAAAGTAACAGATATTGTGGTAGTGTAGGTACAGTTTATTCCACACTGCTTTGTCACTTTGTGGTACATTAGTTTAGACCATTTTGCTTGGTCACATCAGTTCAGAATAACTGTTTCCTGTTCATTATTACTGTATGAAGGTTTTCTACGATGAACCACATCCTTGTAAAGATCTGCATCAAAATGTTGCAGGATCTAACCAATTGATGTAAAAGAACCTATACTTAACAAGGGAGTGCCTTTTCACTTTAATTTCAAAGGAAACACCAAATTTGGTCTTGGATGAATTTGCTGAACTGTTAGCTTTCAAGGTTGATGATATGACAACAGTACATGGTGGGCATAAAAGCACTGAGTGCATTTTTTAATAAAGTCTTGGGGCTGAGGGGAAATGTTGGGCATTACTACTTTAAATTACCCAAATTCTGAGTGATGCAGAAAGATCAGATGATGCATTGTTATTGTTTCTTACCTTACCGTACATGTGGCATACGGGGGGGGGGTCTCAATTTTACCCTTTGAACACAGTCCTCAACTTTGTGGTTATCCATTGACTGTGTTTTCAGGATAGTAAAGGTCTTTATAAAATGTTGTTTTATTGCACAGCAAGTTGAAGTTCATCAAGATATCAAAACTACATTGCTCAGTGTGTATGGGTTTAATGGCAGAAAAATATGTTGTGAGTGGTGTCCTTAGACCTGCCACCAGTATTTCTAGCTATGATTTCCTTGTGGACCTTGTGGTCCTGCTTTGAAAATCAGGGCAGTTTATTTCAAGAACTAATTGTCCTAGATAGGGTTATTTTCAGACATTTGGTAGTGTGAAAATGAGCTGGAGAGGGTTCATTTCGTAACACAGAAGCATAGAATATGAGAGCAGCTGTGGGCCATTTGGCTATTCTGGTTTGCGCATTTTCTATATGATTGTAAAACTGTGTATCCACTAGCATATTTTTTTCTTCCCACCTTATAACAGTTGCTTTGTATCCGTTCCTACATTTATTTATTTATTTTATTTATTGCAATTGGGCGGTGGTTAGGGTTGCTGCCTTACTGCACTTGGTTTCTCTGTTTATTTCCCTGCTGGTTAGTTTTTTGTGGAGTTTGTGTGATTCTCCCTTTGTCTGCATGGTGTTTTGCTGGACACTGCTAATGTTCAACATTAATCTCTGTTTCAGTAGCCTAAGCTGTTAGGGTTGTATTCTGCCCAAGGGTATAACCAGCTGGCTGGCTTTTCAATGCTTAAGATTACTTTCCATACACCCTAACTGCCAGAGGTTCAAGCAAAGCTACATATAAATGACAGAACATTAAAAACCTGACTACATTCTTGCCAACAAAGTGCACTTCTTTGAGCTTTATGGTTCTAATGGTTAGCAATTCATTTTTCAAGGTTTGACGTACAAGTTTCCCTGCTGGGGGAAGCCTTCCACTTTTTGTTTTGTTTTTCTGAGGAAAACTAACCCTGGGATTCTGTGTATTTTAAGCTAGTGGATTTCATTTTCTTGCACTTATCGTTACTTGTTGGGTAATTTTTTTACTTGTGAATGCTTACATCAGTAAATTGCATTAAAATCTGTTTTCATTCCTCTCATCTAAACCTAGAACGTTACTAAAGTAACAGGTTTAGCATTTGTATACATTTATTGAAGTATATGAAGTCTGAAACTCAAATGTCTGTCATTCTTTAGTGATTTCAGTCCTCAGAGGTTTCTCAGAAAACCACATTTTTTTGAGGAACAGGCCAAAAATAGAGGCAAAAATCTGGACAGCTTAGAGGTATGTTTTTCGACTTTGTTTCTACATATGTTGTAGATTTTTGTGTGTTAGGATTAGGACTTTGTGCTTTTAGAGACTCTTGGTATGTTTTCTTACCTCAAAACCCTTTTTTCTACTCATAACCCTACTGACTCTTCCAGACTCCACTTCCTGTTTTCAAGGCATCTTTTTCCGCTGAAGCTGTGGAGCAGTTACTAGTCTTCAGTTCTTCATATCCCTTGTCTGCAAGAAAAAAGTTTACTAGGGAGTATTTAGGTGTCAGGCCAGTTCCTTCTCTGTCAAAGCTGCTGATGGATTATTCTGCTGTGGCCTGATTTAGTTTCTCGAATCCCTCCTATTTTTTTCATGGTCAGGAATGAGAACATTTACTTGGTTATGTTCTCAAAATCTACCAGAAGATGGTGAGACCGATTTTAAATTCTCACCTGGATGAGAAGGTTCTGCTTGGCTCTTTTGCAGCGTAGGTTTTTAAGAAACTTGAGAGGGGAAAGTATATTCAAGGGGGATCCAAATCTTCCAGCCTTCCTTTTTTAAAGTTAATATAAATGTTTTTCCCATGTCACCTTCCATTTTCTAAAAGCAGTTTAAGCAGCAAGATGCTGGCATATAGGATTCTAAAAAGCAATGACTGGGGGGCTTTAAAAGGAGAGGGAAAGCGTATCAAAATCAAAAACTATCCAAATAGTTAGAATAGCTGTTCCACTCCCCAAACTGGCAAACTTTTTCTCTGTGCGAGTCTGCATCTTCTACTGTGGCATCAAATTATTTCAGACAAATGAGTTTTGAAAGTTATTCAGTAGGAGTACAGTTGTTAGTGGGAGTCCCTACCTCCCACCTTTTCAGGGGATTCCTCCTTAAACAATAAATGTTTCCTCCAGTTCTGGAACAAATATTTGTCTCATGGTGTCATAAAACAAGTGCCTTCCTAACAGATGGCAAAGGGTTTTATTCAAGGAATTTTCTAGTCCCAAATAAAGAAGCAACCTAAAGGCCTGATGTTCTTCATGTTTCACTGTTGCAGTCATCACATTTGGGTTATCTGCCTGCAGGTAGCCCTCAGTCGGCCTGAATACCAGAGTCTTGGGAATTCTGCGGCGGATGCTGTTGCTTCTTCCATGACGTCAGGTTGTCAAGGTTATAAAACATGCAGCTGATGCCATTACATCAGTCTTTCTTGCCATGCGGTGCCCGAAGCAGAAGCAGTTCGCAAGTGGCGGTCAACCTCCTCCTGAAATTTTGATGTTATGTAGTCCAATCTCGCCTACATTCTTACCCGTGAGTTCGGAGCCAGACCTCAGCTCCGACTCAGCCATACTCTAGCTCGAAGTCTTCAATTGGCTCGTGGCTAAGAGGTATCCCATGCTGCAATGCACCTATCCCCCAGATCTCGTTTTCCGCTCGTACAGCTCGGGCGTGGTCTCGCTCTTGGCTGTGGCTAAGTACAATTTTTCAATTTATATTTCAATATAGTAGCTCCAAAAGCTATTTTCATAGCTAGTGTGTGTGTTTTGCTTCTGCTGGTTGTGTGACCGGTTCAGTTGAACCTTTACTTGGTATCCCGATGTTCATCGTGTTACCCTGCTGCAGTCATCACACTTGGGTTATCCTGCCATCAGGCGGTCCCGCAGTCGGCCAGAGTTCCAAAGTCGTGGTCCGGCGTCGGTTGCTGTCGCTTCCTCCCTGACGTCAGTGCACCAGAGGTATATAGAGGCATCCGACACCATTTTCCTCAGTCTTTCTTGCCGTGCGGTGCCCGAAGCAGAAGCAGTTCGCAAGTGCCAGTCGGCCGACACCTGAGATTTTCGAATCGAATTTCAGTCCAAAGTCTTCAATAAAGCTAAGTACCCCATTGGGGAACCTTTTCTTGCCTCAGTCTGATGTCAGAAAAAGTTAATAATTGCATTTCTTGTGGGAAGCAAATACCTCATAAGGACTTCCATTCTTATTGTATTCCTTGCCTAGGCCCAGACAACGACGTCACAGGTTGTCAGTTTTGTGCTGGGTTTAATAAACGAACTATCAAACACCGTTTTGACTACGCACAACATTACTTTGGTAGGAAATTTAATTATATCATGCCGTCGGAGCAGCCAACGACCGGCATGCATAAAAAATGCAAGGATAAGGATAGGCAGCCCAGAACCAAGCCAGACTCCGAGGCCTCTGCTGGGCCTGTCGCCGGTTCTCCGGTTTTCAGTGAGGTGCCTACGCAGCCCTTGACGACCGCGGAAATGGAACCCCAGACAGCTTCGGATTCTCAAGCGGAGTGTACTAGGCCGTCGCAACCATCTTCATTAGGCCCTTCCGACACCAGAGCAGAAGGTGATCCCGGTGCACTAGAAACGCCTTCGGCTTCAGAAGGTGTCTTCAGACCGGCTACACTCACCATTAAATCTTATGCTAAGCTAAAAACTCCATTAAAACCAAAAAAGACTGTACATCAGTCTCCTCTCAAAGGCCCCATGCCTAAGAAACAGATGCTTAAGATGGCTGAAGATTTGATTACCCTAATCAGGGGTTCCCAACGCCCTCCTGAAAAAAGGCCAAGACAAGAGGAGGATTATGCTTCCTCTGACCAGGTTTCTATTTCCTCAGATTCTTCTGAGGAACAGGATTACGCTTTTCCCCCTTATGAAGACTCTGATGCTGAAGACTCTATTCCCTCAGCATCTCCCCCTGAAGACTACTCCTTTGGGGAAACTTTACATACCATGAGGGAACATTTCCACTGGGAAGGCCAGGACTACTCTGATTCTAAGAAAAGGCTCCAAGAGTTTCTTTTACTACCCCAGCACAGACCATTTGCTATCCCTCCAGTTTTAGATATTGTGGATGATGTTTACTTAGTCTAAATCCAGACTCCCTAACTCCTGCTCCAGCCAAACCAGACAGATACTACAGAGTACCTGACACACACAAATTCCTTTATAAAAGCCCTGTGGCTGACCCAGAAACAATTTCCCAGGGTTCCAAAGGGGCTAAAGCTTCTATGGCTAAAAATCCTGTACCCTCTGAAAGGGATTCCAGAGCCCTAGATAGATGGGGAAAGAAGATATACACCTCAGCTACTCTGGCTATGAGAGCATTAAATTGTCAGTTTCACATGCTGAAATATCAGCAATTTCTAATGTCTCAATTAAAACAAAAACTGAGCACACATCCTGAACAGGCTGAATTCAAGGAAATGCAGGATCTGTTGCATGCAGCTGAACAGGTGGGCAAACATACTTTACAATGGGGATTTGATTCATTGGAAGCTTCCTGTAGAGCAGCTGTTACTGGGTCTGTCATACGCAGACATGCTTGGTTAAAAGAACAAACCCTACCTGATCATGTTAAAGCAAAATTATTGGATGCACCTTTACAGCAGGATGTCTTATTTGGTGTCAAAGCAGAAGAGGTTTTAAAGAAAATGGAGGATAAGGCAAAGTCTATGCAGACGGTCAAGGATTTTTTACAGGTACAACCCCCTCGTTTCAGCAGAAATTGGCCAACAAAAAACTGGTCCTTTCCAGCTTCTGACAGACCACAGAGGGGCAAATACAGATGCCCAAGGGGCAGAGGTCAGAGACAAGGCCCTTGCAAACCTCGCCAATGGGGTGCCGCAACCCAGAAAGGAGGTGAAGACAGGCCCCAAGCTAGCAGAAGACAAACACAATGACTCAACCCTCCAACTACCAAGCAAATCTCTCTTGGCAGCTCCCTTGGGAGGAAAATTAGCACTTTTTGCAGACAACTGGCACATCATCACAAAAGACAAATGGGTCCTAAACATGGTCTCACAAGGATACAGATTCCACTTTCATACCTTGCCAAGGATAAAAGGAATGCCAAACCTGCCACCAAATCAATGGGCAGAGGCACAAAAACAAATTACAGCTCTCATGGACATGAAAGCCATTCAACAGGTACCTACACAGGAGCAAGGACAAGGATTTTACTCAAGACTCTTTCTAGTCCCCAGAAAGGACAAAGCATGGAGACCCATTCTGGATCTTTCAATTCTGAACACCTATCTGCAAGTACCAAAATTCAAGATGCTAACACTACAGCAGCTTCTTCCCATGCTGGGCAAGAAGGCTTGGCTAGTAACGTTGGATCTCAAGGAGGCATACCTGCATGTCCCTATCAGACAAAATTGCAGAAGATACCTCCGCTTCATTGCAGGTTCAACCCATTATCAATTCTCTGCCCTGCCCTTTGGCTTATCTACTGCGCCCAGGGTCTTCACAAAATGCCTGACACCAGTAATTGCATACTGCAGACAAAGAGGAATTCAAATATACCCATACCTGGACGACTGCCATATACAAGCAGAAAGCAAGGAAATTGTTTTAAAACATCTAGCATTGTTAAAACACTTTCTAAGTTGCCTAGGGTACACAGTAAATGAAAAGAAATCAAAACTAGTGCCCTCACAAAACATAATATTCCTGGGTGCCAGCTTGAATACAATGGCCCAGATGGCTTATCTCATGCAAGACAAGCAACAACAGCTGACTCAATACTTCAAAATAATGGCAACAAAGACCCAACTCCCTGCAAGAAAAATTCTGCAGGCCTTGGGATTCATGGCATCTTGCATACTACTAATACCATTTGCAAAACTGCATATGAGGAAATTACAATGGTACCTGAAAAGCGTATGGACTCAGCACAGCCACAGCTTGGAAACAATGATAGCACTCGTTCCCCTGCCTTCAACAGGAGTTTCTATGGTGGGCACAGGCATGTTACCTCAACAAGGGTCAGCCTTTCACATTACCCACAGCCAGGCAAACTATGACAACAGATGCATTGGACTATGCCTGGGGAGCACACATGGCAGGACAGTGCATTCAGGGCAAATGGACTACAGATCAAAGGCATCTGCATATCAATCAAAAGGAAATGCTAGCAGTACAGAATGCCCTAACAGCTTTCAAGGACCTCTTACACCCAGGACAACTAATAATAAAAACGGACAATACCACAGTAATGTGGTACATCAACAAGCAAGGGGGCACACAGTCCTACCCTCTATGCAGGCAAGCAATGACCTTGTGGAACACAGCACTGTCTTACCAAGTTCAACTACAGGCACAATTCCTGCCAGGAAAGAAAAACACATTGGCAGATGACCTAAGCAGAAACATCATGGATCCCCACGAGTGGAAACTGGATCCACAAGTATTTGCAATGATAACTCAAAAATGGGGACGCCCAGACATAGATCTGTTTGCCAGCCCCCAAAACTACCAACTTAAAAAATTTTGTACAAGGACATTCCACCCACAAGCTTGGAAAGTGGACACACTCTTGTTCAGTTGGAAAACATTAACAGTGTATGCCTTTCCTCCACTGCCTCTTCTAGCAAAGGTGCTGCTGAAAGTCAGATTAGAGAGGCCACAAATGATACTCATTGCACCAGACTGGCCACGCCAGCACTGGTATCCAATTCTAAAGAACATGGCCCACGGCCCACCATGGATTTGACCACAAATTCCTCACCTGCTCACCCAGCAAGACAATGAAATTCTACACAGCCAGCTCAAGACTTTAAACCTGGCTGCATGGCAAATTACCTAAACAATCAACCAACACCTCTATCCAAAGCTGTTATGGATGTCATTCTGGAGGCCAGGAGGGCCAGCACCAGGAAAACCTATTCAGACAAATGGAAAAGATTTTGCGCCTGGAACCACGCTAAAGGCCAAAATCCCCTTGATCCAAACATTCCACAGATTCTACAATATTTAACTGAGATGTTGCACAAAGAACTTTCCTTTTCATCTATTAAGATCCACGCCTCAGCAATTTCAGCTCATTACAACACGGATCCTCCTTTATTTTCACATCCACTCCTAAGACAGTACCTCAGAGGGGCTAAGAACATAAGACCGCCCAGGAGAGCAGCAACACCTACTTGGGATCTCAACTTTGTTCTGGAAAAACTTACACTGCCGCCCTTTGAACCAGCTTTTTCAGCTGATTTAAAGTTTCTTTCATGGAAAACTGCCCTGCTGCTAGCAATAACTTCAGCTAGAAGAGTCTCAGAGCTACAGGCACTAATGGCAGTGGAGCCTTTCCTCATTTTTCATCCAGACAGAGTCTCTCTATGAACTAATCCTTCCTTTATGCCAAAGGTGGTATCCAGTGTGGCCCTAAACCAAACCATTCATTTGCCCACCTTTTTTCCAAATCCCCAGAACAAAGTAGAAAGACTCCTGCACTCTTTGGACATTCACAGACAATTACGTTACTACTTGGATAAAACTAAGGCTTTCAGAAACTCTGACCAGCTCTTTGTAGCCTATGCTGCAGGATCACAAGGAAAAGCTATCTCAAAACAGACCATTTCAAAATGGATAGAACATTGCATACGTTTCTGCTACACGCATCATGGGAAACCGATACCTGCTAGCATTAGGCCCCACTCCACCAGGGCTACAGCTACATCAGCAGCCTTTCTCAGGGGGGTGCCAACCAAGGATATTCTGGAAGCTGCAACTTGGAGTTCAGTGCACACCTTCACCAAACACTATCACTTACCTCTATTTTCTAAGACTAGAGCTGGCTTTGCCACTGCAGTTTTGCAGGGCCTACTAGCTTCTTCTAACCCTGTTTAACTCCACCACCCATCCTTAGCTTTGGGATTCAACCCAAGTGTGATGACTGCAGCAGGGTAACACAATGAACATAGTACAGTTTTGTACCTACCATAAATGTAGATGTTCAAGTGTTCACCCTGCTGCAGTCCAGGTTACCCTCCCTCCATCCCCTCTGAACTAGCTGGACTTATCCATGCCTTTCTTTCCTATACAACCTCTGTGGTGTATTTGCTTGTGACTGAAAGTATTGTTTTATTTTTACATCTTTATTTTTATATAGCAATATGTATTGCCTACCTATTGGGGGCACCTGACATCTGGGGCAAGAAAAACTGAAGAAAATGGCGTTGGATGCCTCTTATATACCCCTGGCGCACTGACGTCAGGGAGGAAGTGACAGCAACCGACGCCAGACTAAGACTTTGGAACTCTGGCCGACTGCAGGACCGCCTGACGGTAGGATAACCCAAGTGTGATGACTGCAGCAGGGTGAACACTTGAGCATCTACATTTATGGTAGGTACAAAACTGTATTTTTCCGGCTAGGCAAGTTTCAGTTAGAGGACCTAGTCTTCCCCTGTTTTTGTGTAGCAGACCTGTTAGCGGGTTTTTTGTTGTGTGACTGTTTTTGGTGCCCTTATTCCCTGGGCTAGGCCCATTTAACTTAAAGGACCTAGTCCTCCCTGTGGTTATCCTGCAGTCTCTAGGCCGTTTAAGTTAGAGGCTCTAGTTTCCCACGCTCTATCTTGTTTTTTTTTTTGGTTACTTTGGTGAAGGTGTCCCTACTGTTTTTCCCTGTGTGTGTTCTTACTGTCAGCACGTCCAAGGATTCTAAAGAACACAGGCCTTCGAGCTTTAAAAAGTGTGTCAAATGTAATAACAAGATGTCTTTGACGGATGGGCACTCTGTGTGCGTGCATTGCTTGGGGGCTATTCATCTACAAGAATCCTGCTTTTTCTGCCACGCTTTCAGTACCCGTGTGCTGCAAGAGAGGAAGAGCAAGCTTATTTTAAAAGGATTGCTGAAACCTTCCTTTGAAGAAGACTTAGAAGTCTTCTAGTTCCAGATTCTCTCCTTCCAAACCAGACAAAAAAATCCTCAAAGAAATGCTCTCTGGCTCCGTCGGTTTCCTCGGAGCCACCAGAGAAAATCACTAGAACTACAGTTGCTTCTTCGGCTCCACAGGCTTCGGGGCCAACAGAAGGCAGTGCATCTATGATGTCATCGGCTCCCAGTTTATTGGAGCCGGTGACAATTTTATCAGTTTGGAGCCGGTCTCCAGTTTTTCGACCGGTTTCTCTGACTCAGCGGTCTCCGTCTGCAGGGAGATCCAGATCCCCGACCGTGTCCTCTAGGTCCTCTAGGACCCTTTCCGATTACTATATCAATAGAATGGTGAGGAAACTGCTCCAGTCATCGGTGCTGGCTAAATTGCTTTCGGCTCCGGAGCCCATACTCCCTTAATCTTTGGCTGTTCCTCCTCCGAACCATTCTTCGGAGCCAGAGCTGTCGATTCCATCGGATGCCGCAAGGTTGGTTCCAGTAGTCCCTTTTGGCATCTCTGCTCCGATCTCCGCTCCGACCTCGTCGGTGCCATCCACGGGATCCAAGATTCACAGTTCACCCGTCGGAACCGAGAGGAAGGTCTCTGGTAGATCTTCGGCTCTGAGCTTTCCTCTTGGCGCTTCGGCTCGGGTGAGCGTGGACCCGACATTGGCTTCGGACCTCGGCTCCAAGGGCTACTACCGTATCTTCCATGGTTAATCGACCTTCAAAACCTGGGGGATCAGCTTTTGAGGTCATGAGGAGTATGCTAGCCAGGTCGTCAGCTGCATCTTACGGCACCAACACTCTTCCCCCTCCAGCACCAATATCAGTGTCAGATCACACTCTATCAAGGGACAGCGGAGACCTAAGGCCTCAGGATACCTCCATGAGTGGGCCCCAGCTTTCTGAGGCCTCCCCAGATTTTTTACCTGAGGAGCCCCCCAGAAAGAGTGTGTGCGAGAGGAAGCACATTGACTCCCAAGATGTCTCTCACGCCTGACACCGACCTCGAGGAGTCAGAGGGGTGTCCCCCAAGTCGTCTTCTGATGATATCTCTTTCTCAGATATCTTGGAAATATTGAGACAGAGAGGCAACTGGCCCTCCAAAGCCCTTTCTGAGGAGGAGTCTGTGTTCCTGAAGGCCTTTGGGTCCCAACCCTCCACCTATTGGGTTTCTCCCCCGTTCGACGAGCTCCTGGACCTCTTTTGTTAAAAGGTGTAGGAAACACCAGACACTGTGGGAATCTGTCCCTAGGAGACCCAACAAGTTTTTGTCCGCTCCCCCTGATAAAGAATTTCTTACAAAAGGCATTCCAGTAGATGCCATAGTGGTGGCAGTAGCCACCAAGTAGGAACTTGCAGAAACTTCATCTACCGTCCATCCCCCTAACAAGAAGTCCAGGGCTATGGACAAGTATGGGAAGTGTGTGTTCTCTTTAGCGGCCTTTATACTGCGGTCGCTGAACTATTTGGCGCATTTTACACGGCTCCAGAGAGATCACCGAAAAGAGCTAGGAGATTCTATACAGGGTAACGTTTCTGATGCTGTGGCTGAGAAGGTCAGTGCTCAGATGTCTACCCTAAATTCTATTATCAACTCCTCCATGAGGCTGATCTCTTATGCAGCCGACGGAGCGAGCAGGACTGTGGGTTCCGGAATCTCTCTTAGGAGATACTCCTGGATGCACCTTTGCAACTTCACGGAGGCTTTCAACTCTACCTTCACCAACGCCCCCTTTGACGGTTCATCCTTATTTGGAACCAAGGTGAAGGACACTCTCACTAGGTGCGAGCAGGAAGGAAAAACCCCGTCTGCCATGGGAGTCCATTTTCCATGCCTTCTAGACCTTATCCCAAGGGCCAGAAGGGTGGAAAAATGTGATTCAGAAAGTCGCAGAGGTTTTTTCACGACGCACAGAGTGATTCCCCCTCCAGAGGCAGAGGGGGGGTGGAAATTTAGGTAGACGCCACCCTAGAGGCAGAGGAGGCCCTCGTAACCAGGGGGGACCGCGATTCCTTTCGTGGTTATCCCTACCAGCACTCCTGAGGGGAGGCCCGACTGTGCATCTCTGGAGCCAGTCGGGGGTCGCATTTCTCTATACCCAGAAGCTTGGCGAGACATCACCCAAGACGAGTGGGTATTAGAGATCATTTCCCGAGGTTATCATATTCCCCTTTTTTCTTATCCTCCTCCAAACAAAAGAATCCCAGATGTTCCACCCAGTCAAAGGGATTCCGCAACTTTAGAAGTACAAAAGTTGCTGTCAAAGGGAGCCATCCAGCCTGACACTCAGACCAAGTAGGATTAGGGACTTACTCCAGATTCTTTTTGGTGCCAAAAAGAACAGGGGACCTGAGACCCATTTTGGATCTCAACCGTTTGAACCTTCATGTAGAGAAGTCCAAGTTCCGCATGGTCACGTTACAGTCAGTTTTCCCATTATTAGGGAAAGATGTGTGGATGTGCTCCTTCGACCTCAAAGATGCTTGCTACCATATCAAAATGAACAGGGCATCCAGAAGTCACCTACGCTTCCAGCTGGGAGCCAGTCATTTTCAGTTTCACGCCCTGCCTTTTGGTCTCACCACGGCCCCCAGGGTGTTCACCAAATGGATGGCAGTGGTAACGGCTCACTTGAGACGTCAGGGATTCCAAGTGTTTCCATACCTGGACGACTGGCTCATGTCTGCCACCACCAGGCATCTACTGCTACAGACCAGGGATGCCACTATTGCACTGTGCCAAAGTCTGGGAATTACTTTGAATTGGGAAGAGTCTGCCTTGTTGCCCTCGCAGCATGTTACCTTTATCGGTGCTGAATTAGACACGGTGCTCATGAGGGGGTTTTCCTACCAGAAGAGAGAATTCAGGTTTTACAGCAGCAGGTCTATGCTTTGCTACCACTGAAGGTCAAGGCAAAAGTGGTCCTCAAGTTGTTAGGGACCATGGCTGCCACGATTATGCTAGTTCCTCTTGCAAGACTACACATGGGGTTTCTTCAGTGGCTACTTTTTGCCCAGTGGTCTCTACAACATCTTCCGCTCTCCCATCTTATTTTGATTACAGACAGGTGCAAGCAGGATCTGCGCTAGTGGCTTCAGACCAGCAATCTCAACGTGGGTATGCCTTTCGTTCTTCCTTCTCCGGTTGCCACGGTGACCACGGATGCCTCCCAGATTGGGTGGGAGGGGGGCATTTTCTCAGCAGGACAATCTAAGGCACGTGGCAAGAACACAGGATCCATTTGCATATCAATGTCTTAGAGATGAGAGCGGTGCTATTAGCATTGCAAGCACTTCAAGGCTTTCTTCCTCATGGGACAATTGCAATCCACTCAGACAACATGTCAGTGGTATGGTATCTGAACAAACAGGGAGGAACCAGGTCGTATCCCCTTTACAGAGAGGCACTTCGAGTGTGGCAGTGGGCAGTATCTTCCCGGCACTTTCTAGTGGCAATGCACATACCGGGGAAGTCCACAGTGATTGCCGACAGGCTGAGTAGAGCTATTCTGATGCCTCACGAGTGGTCCCTGAACGAACAAGTGGCAGAATGGATTTTACGCAGATGGGGTCAGCCTTGCTGCGATCTATTTGCCAGCCCCCTCAATGTCAAATGCAACAGCTACTTCTCCCTTATCCCCCCGAAGGGGGAGAGGTACCCAGGGATGCTCTAGTTCACGATTGGCCCTCCGGTCTTCTCTATGCCTTCTCTCCAATCCCCCTGATAACGAAGGATGTTCTTCATGTTTCACTGTTGCACTCATTACATTTGGGTAATCTGCTGGCAGGTTGCCCTCAGTCGGCCTGAATAACAAAGTCTTGGGTCCTGCGTCGGTTGCTGTTTCCTCTTCCATGACATCAGGTCGTCAGGGGTATAAAACATGCAGCTGACACCATTTTATTCTGTCTTTCTTGCCGCATGGTGCCCGAAGCAGAAGCAGTTCGCAAGTGCCGGTCGGCCGACTCCTGAAATCTTCGCATTCGAGTTTCAAAACAGAAGTCTTCAACTAAAGCTAAGTACCCGTTGGGGAAACTTTTTCTTGCTCCTTACCGATGTCAGTAAAAGTTAATAATTGCATTACTTCTGGGAAGGAAATATCTCATAAGGATTTTCATTTGTACTGTATTCCTTGTCTAGGCCCAGATCATAACGTGCCTTGCTGTCGGTTTTGTGCTAGATGTAACCAAAGCACTATTAAGCGTCGATACATTTTTGCTTCAATATATTTTGGATCCAGATTTAATTACCCTGAAATGTCATCAGTTAGCAATCTGACTACCGGAGTTCACAAAAAACGCAAAGAAAAAGACCGAGACAGACAGTCAAGGTCCAAAACCGATGATGAAGCTTCTCCTAAGCCAGTCACCGGTACTCAGTGAGGTGCTTTCCCAGCCCCTGATACCCACTACTTTTGAGTCGCAGGCCTCTACCGAGACCCATGTGGAGTCCGGTATGCCGTGAGATTCTCAGAGTATTGAACCCGTGGATGTCTCTCCCTTGGATGGGTCTGGAGCCGCTGAGCATGCACCGGCTTTTGATGGTGCTTTCAGGCCTCAACATTTTTATATAAAACTGACGCCAGCTTTAAAAACAAGATCAAAAACATCTTCTAAGTCTAAAAAACCGATGCATGAGCCATGTGCTCAGGCCCCTATGCCTAAAAAACAGATGATCAAAATGGCTGAGGACTTAATTACCGTGATCAGGGGTTCCCCCCCCACTAAGAGGCCTAGGCAAGACACTGATTATGAATGTTCAGATCAGGTTTCCATTTCTTCTGATTCCTCTTCTGATCAGGAATTTTCTATTCCACCCTATGAGGATTCAGATGCAGAAGAATCCATCCCATCTGCATCTCCTCCTGAGGATTATTCTTTTGGAGAAACCTTGCATACTTTAAGGGAACATTTTCATTGGGAGAGTCAGGATTCTCAGAATCAAAAAAGAGGCTTGGGGATTTCCTTCTTCCTCAGCATAGGCCTTTGGCAATACCTCCTGTATTAGACATATATTACAGGGTTCCTGACTCCCATAAATTTCTATTCAAAAATCCTGCTGCTGATCCTGAGACTATCTCACGGGGTCCCAAAGGTGTAAAGGCCTCTACAGCCAAAAATCCTACCCCCTCTGATAGAGATTCCAGGGCGCTGGATAGATGGGGAAAGAAGGTTTATAGGTGTGCAACCTTGGCAGTTAGGGCCTTAGACTGCCAGTTTCATATGCTTAAATATCAACAGCATGTTATGGGCTTATTGAAACAGAAAATAATGTTGATTTCTGATTGTGTGGAAAATAAAGAATTACAGGAATTGTTGCATGCAGCAGACCAGGTTGGAAAGCATACTTTGCAATGTGGTTTTGATTCCTTGGAGGCCTCTTGCAGGGCCGCAGTTGCTGGATCTGTGATTAGAAGGCATGCCTGGTTCAAGGAGCAAAATCTGCCTGATCTTGTTAAAGCTAAACTGTTGGATGCCCCTTTACAGCATGATACTCTGTTTGGTAATAAGGCAGAAGAGGTTTTAAAGAAAATGGAAGACAAAGCTAAATCTATGCAAACTGTAAAAGATTTCTTACAAGTGCAACCACCCAGGTTCAGTAGACACTGGCCTACTAAAAATTGGTCCTTTCCTGTGTCCAACAGAGCCTCTCGAGGCAAATCCAGGTGCTCAAAAGGCTCTAGATACCAATCACAGGGTTCTTACAGGTCAAAGCAATGGGGTGCCTCCACCTCCAAATCTGGAGGAAACAAAGCACAACCCTACAGTAAGCAGTCTCAATGACTTCCCTCTACCTTCACCAAGCACTTATCTTTTGGCAGCCCCCTTGGGGGGAAAATTAGCACTTCATGCTCAGAATTGGCAGTTAATTACCCAGGACAAGTGGGTATTAAACATAGTGTCCCAGCGGTACAGATTTCATTTCCATACTTTGCCAATCTCAAACGGTTGGCCAGATCTGCCACAAAATCAATGGGCAGAGGCTCAGAAACAAGTTACTTCCCTCATGGATATGGGGGCTGTTCAACCAGTACCAGAACAGGAAAAAGGACCAAGTTTTTATTCAAGACTTTTCCTGGTACCCAGGAAAGACAATGCCTGGCTTCCAATACTGGACTTATCAATTTTGAACACATTCCTGGACATTCCGAAATTCAAAATGCTGACTTTACAACAGCTACTGCCTATGCTGGGCAGGAATGCTTGGTTAGTGACTCTAGACTTAAAAGAGGCATACCTGCATATCCCAGTAAGGGAATCGTGCAGAAGATACCTCCGCTTCAAGGCAGGTTTTTTGCATTACCAATTCTCTGCATTGCCGTTTGGCTTATCTACTGTGCCCAGGGTCTTTACAAAGTGCCTGGCACCAGTAATTGCATTTTTCAGACAAAAAGCATACAAATGTATCCTTACCTGGACGACTGTCTAATTCAAGCAGAGAACAAGGACATTCTTCTTCAACATCTGGCGTTTGTAAAAATGCTTCTAACATGCCTAGGGTACACAGTAAACGAAAAGAAATCCCAACTGGTACCCTCTCAAATAATTACATTCCTGGGTGCAAGCTTGAATACAACTGCCCAGATGGCTTACCTTACGCCAGACAAACAAAGGCAACTGACAACATACTTCAAATAGATGGTAACAAAATCCCAGTTATCTGCAAGACAAATTCTGCAGGCTTTTGGGTTCATGGCATCCTGCATTCTACTAATTCCATATGCAAGACTGCATATGAGGAAACTTCAGTGGTACCTAAAAAGTTTATGGAGTCAACATTGTCACAGTCTGGAAACACTGAATGTTAAGTTGTCTATCTCGCCTTCGATGTTCTTCGTGTTTCACTGTTGCAGTCATAACTGTAGGGTGCTCCTGCCGGCAGGCAGCCCGAGGTCGGCCAGAATCCCAAAGTCTGGGTCCGGCGTCGGCTGTATAAGCTAGTATCCTGACGTCAGTACGCCTTGGTACATAGCCCTCAGCCGACGCCATCTTCTCCAGTCTTTCTTGCCGTGCGGTGGAAAGCAGCTCGCAAAACGTTGGTTGGCGATTTTCGAACAGCGTATTTGGTTGTTGTCGGTCCGAAGTTGTTACTTCTCTTCTCAAAGCTAAGTACCCGTTGGAATCTTTTCTTGTTCCTCCGATGTCAGAAAAAGTTAATAATTGTATAGCGTGTGGGAAACAAATACCTCATAAAGATTTCCACTCTTACTGTCTACCTTGCTTAGGCCCTGACCACGACGTTTCTTGTTGTCGGTTCTGTGCCAGGTTCAACTCTCGTACTATCAAGCGCAGGTACAATTGGGCTTTAAATTATTTTGGCAGACGCTTCAATTATAGAATGTCGTCGGACACTACCGGAGTTCAAAAGAAGCGCAAAGACAAAGACAGGCCTCCGAGGTCCAAACAGGACTCGTTGCAGCTGGAGCCAGCGTCCGGTTCGGCTGTCGTCAGTGAGGCGCTTTTGCAGCCCCTGTCGTCCGCCACTTCTGAACCGATGGCCGATACGGACTCCCATGGGGAGCCTTCAAGGCCCACTATTTTAACTGCTGCAGGACCTCCGGACGTCACTCCTTCAGATGGGTCCGGAACCGCTGTGCAGGTACCGGCTTCTGAGGGGGTTTTCAGGCCTACTCACATCACTATTTCAAAGGCAAAGACAAAGACTCCTACTAAGTCTAAAGTTCCAGCTCAAGCTGCTTCTGAATCCACTCCCAAGACACAAAAACAATTATTGAGGATGGCTGAAGATTTGCTTACAATGATTAGGGGTTCTCACCCCCCTCCTGAGAAAAGGCCTCGACAGGATGTTACTCTGGATTCCTCTGACCAGGCTTCTGTATCTTCTGTTTCTTCCTCTGATCAGGACTATTCCTTTCCCCTTATGAGGATTCGGATGCTGAGGATTCTTTGCCCTCGGCCTCCGCCTGAGGATTTTTCTTTGGGGAAACCTTGCATGAGATGAGGGAACATTTTCATTGGGAAGGACAGGAATATTCTGCTTCCAAAAGAGGCTTAGAGAATTTCTTCTTCTTCCTCAGCATAGGCCTTTAGCTATCCCTCCTGTCTTGGACATTGTAGATGATGCTTTTTCTGAGGCTAATTTGAATCCTGATTCCATGCCTCCTGCTCCTTCTAAGCCTGATAGATTTTATAGGGTTCCTGACTCTCATTTATTTTTATTTAAAACCCTTCTGCAGATCCTGAAACTATTTCTCAGGGCTCTAAGGCTGCTAAGGTTGCTACTTCTAAAAATCCTATTCCCTCTGAGAAGGATTCTCGTGCTTTAGACAGGTGGGGAAAAAGGTATATACTTCTGCTACCCTGTCTGTAAGGGCTTTAAATTGCCAGTTTCATATGTTTAAATATCAGCAATTTCTTTTGTCTGTTTTAAAGCAAAAGCTTGCTTCCCTTCCTGCTTGTGCAGAGGATAAGGAACTTCAGGATGTTTTGCATGCTACTGAACAGGTTAACAAGCATAGCTTACATTGTGGTTTTGATGCTTTGGATGCTTCCTGCAGGGCTGCTGCCTCTGGTACTGTGATTAGGAGACATGCCTGGCTTCGTGAACAAAGTTTACCTGAACAGGTTAAGGCTAAGTTATTAGATGCCCCTGTTCAACAAGATGTTCTTTTTGGTTCTAAGGCTGAGGAAGTTATTAAAAAGATGGAAGAAAAGGCAAAGTCCATGCAGACTGTAAAAGATTTCTTGCAAGTTCAGCCTCCTAGATTTTCCAGGAATTGGCCCTCTAAAAATTGGTCCTTTCCCACGTCTGACAGGCCTCAAAGGGGAAGATATAGACGCTCCAGAGGTCGTGGTCAAGGCCAGACCTCTTACAGATCTAGACAATGGACTGCTTCTTCACCTAGAAGGGGAGAAGACAGATCCCAAACTCAAAGAAAGCAAACTCAATGACTCTTTCGGTTGGGCTTCAGGACCCCTTTACCTGGACGCCCCTCTCGGAGGAAAACTGTCTCTTTTTTACAGAAATTGGACTCATATTACCCAGGACAGATGGGTATTGGACGTAATTTTAAAAGGTTACAAGTTCCACTTTCACACTTTGCCAAGGACTCACGGTTGGCCAGATCTGCCAAAACTTCAATGGTCAGAGGCCTTAACTCAAGTGGATGCTCTTCTGGCCATGAGAGCCATAGAGCCTGTTCCACTCTCGGAAATGGGAAAAGGGTTTTATTCAAGGCTGTTTCTGGTTCCCAGAAAACAAAACTCATGGAGACCTATTCTGGACCTTTGTGTTAAACACCTTTTTGGAAATTCCAAAGTTCAAGATGCTTACTCTGCAACAGCTAATTCCAATGCTCTCTCAGGACGCCTGGATGGTGACATTGGACTTAAAGGAAGCCTATTTGCATATCCCTATCAGACAAGAACGCAGGAAATTCCTCAGGTTCAAGGCAGGGTCGAGGCACTTTCAATTCTCTGTTCTGCCCTTTGGTTTATCTACTGCGCCCAGAGTCTTCACCAAGTGCCTGGCACCAGTAGTGGCTTACTGCAGACTTCAGGGGATCCAGATTTACCCCTATTTGGACGACTGCCTTATTCAGGCAGACAGCAAAGATCTTCTGCTTCAACATCTGGACTTTGTTCAACGTCTTCTCCTACTACTGGGATTCTCAGTGAACATAAAAAAGTCACATTTGATCCCTTCTCAACAGATGGTATTCTTGGGAGCCCTCTTAAGTACAACCTTACAAAGGGCCTACCTCACTCCAGAAAAACAAACTCAGCTGGCTTCTACTTTCAACACCTTGGCAACTCTATCTCAGCTCACTGCAAGGAAATTCCTGCAGGCTCTGGGCTACATGGCTTCCTGCATTCTGTTGATTCCAAACGCAAGGCTTCACATGAGAAAGCTTCAATGGTATCTGAAAAGTGTATGGTCACAGCATTACCACGATCTGGATATTCTGATTCCTCTGATCCCCTGCCTCCAGAAGGAGTTCCTCTGGTGGTCCAGGGCATGCACTTTAAACGAAGGAAAACCTTTTCGTCTCCCTCAACCTACTCAAATCCTAACCACGGACGCCTCGGATTATGCTTGGGGAGCACACTTTCTAGATAATTGCCAGCAGGGAACCTGGACAAAGGACCATCTTCACTGGCACATCAATCTGAAGGAAATGTTGGCAGTTCAAAATGCCCTTTTAGCCTACAAAAACCTTTTACAACCAGGGCCTCTGCTAATTGCAGACAACACCACGGTCATGTGGTACATCAACAAGCAGGGGGGTTCTCATTCATACCCCCTTTGCAGACTAGCTATGGGTTTATGGGACACAGCTCTAGATTTGAATCTGCATCTCCAGGCTCAATTCATTCCAGGGAAACAGAATCTCTTAGCAGACAGCCTGAGCAGAAACATTTCAGATCCTCACGAATGGATGCTAGACACCAACTTGTTCAACAGGATTACTGCAGTTTGGGGATGTCCCCAGATAGATCTGTTTGCATCCCATCTCAATCAGCAGCTGCCTCGCTTTTGCACCAGGTCCTTCCACAAAACAGCATGGAGAATGGATGCCCTGTCCTTCAGCTGGAGAAGCCTTTCAGCATATGCCTTCCCTCCTCTTCCTCTACTGCCTCGGGTACTACTGAAGATAAAGCAGGACAAGCCCAAGTTCCTCATCTTGATTGCTCCAAATTGGCCTCGACAGTTTTGGTATCCAACCTTAAAGCTCCTGTTCTCGGGGCCTCCTTGGATTCTTCCACTGAACCCTTCGCTTCTGTCCCAGCATCAGGGTCAGTTACTACATTCCAATCTCAAGACCCTTTGCTTGGCAGCTTGGCTCTTCAAAGGAATTTGATTTCCTCTAGTCTTCCCAAACAAGTTTTGGATGTTCTTTTGGAAGCTAGACGGCCTAGCACTAGGAAATCCTATGCCTCTAAATGGAAGAGGTTTTCTATTTGGATGCAGGACCGAGGCTCTGATCCTCAGGTTCCTGATCTCTCCTCTATTTTGCTTTACCTTTCGGAACTTTTATCTAAAGGACTTTCCTTTTCTTCCATTAAGATTCATGCTTCTGCTATCTCTTCAGTTCTGATCCTCCTGTTTTTTCACATCCTTTGGTGAAGCAGTTCTTGAGAGGGGCTAAAAATTTGCGGCCTCCAAGGACCCCTCCTGTCCCTGCCAGGGATCTTAATTATGTTTTAGAAAAACTTACTTTGCCTCCTTTTGAGCCTGCTGCATCTTCAGATATTAAGTTTCTATCCTGGAAGACTGTTCTTTTGTTAGCATTGACCTCTGCCAGAAGGGTCTCAGAGTTGCAAGCTCTCATGGCTGTGGAACCATACCTTATTTTCCATCAGGGCAGAGAATCCTTGAGGACCAATCCTACTTTCATGCCTAAGGTGATTTCGAAAGTAGCTTTGAATCAGACAATTCACCTTCCTACTTTCTTTCCAAATCCTCAAAATAAAGGGGAAAGGATTTTGCATTCATTGGATGTTTACAGACAGTTACGATTTTACTTGGACAAGACTAAAGATTTCAGAAAGTCTAACCAATTGTTTGTTTCCTTTGCCTCCAGTTCTCTTGGAAAACCTATTTCTAAACAAACTATTTCCAAATGGATTGCTTATGGAATCAGATTTTGTTACACTCATCATGGGAAACAGTTTCCAGGGACCATTAGAAGTCATTCTACTAGAGCAGCTGCTACTTCTACAGCTTTCCTCAGAGGAGTCCCTACCAAGGATATCTTGGAAGCTGCCACTTGGAGTTCTGTGCATACTTTTTCCAAGCACTACAATCTCCCCTTGTTTTCTAAGTCTAGGGCAGGCTTTGCCTCTGCTGTCTTGCAGGGTATTCTTGCCTCCCCTTCTTCTATCTAAAGCCTCCTCCCCCTCTACACTGCTTTGGGATTCCACCCTACAGTTATGACTGCAACAGTGAAACACGAAGAACATAGTACAGTTGTGTACACCTACCATAAATGTAGATGTTCGAGTGTCTTCACTGTTGCAGTCGGGGTTTCCCTCCCTCCTATCCCCTCTTTCTCTCATATTTGTGGTGTATTTGTGTTTCCTTGTTGGATTCATTTTTGATTTGTTGGGGACTTCTGACATCTAGGGCAAGAAAGGCTGGAGAAGATGGCGTCGGCTGAGGGCTATGTACCAAGGCGTACTGACGTCAGGATACTAGCTTATACAGCCGACGCCGGACCCAGACTTTGGGATTCTGGCCGACCTCGGGCTGCCTGCCGGCAGGAGCACCCTACAGTTATGACTGCAACAGTGAAAACACTCGAACATCTACATTTATGGTAGGTGTACACAACTGTACTTTCTTGCTGGTTGGGTTAAGAGGCGATCCTCGGCTTTGACTCTGCCATCTTCAAAAGCTCGAGAGCTGCATACTGGCTCGAGGCCACCCCATATCCCATGATGCCTGGCGCTAGATACCCAGATCTCGCTTGCCGCTTTTGCTGCGAGGTTGTCTTACTGGCTCAGGTCGTATTTTTTTCATTATTTTACTCATTTTTGATAAAAATTATTAGGCTTGTTAGTGTAGATTGTTTATAGTAGTTAACCTTTGTATATATATATATATATATATATATATATATATATATATATATATATATATATATATATATTGCCTTCAGCCCAAGAGTCCTGCAGGAGCGTAAAAATAAGTTAATCCTACCGGGATTACTTAAGCAGGATTCACGGGCGAAGACTCAGCCCGTGAAGGCCTCTAAGCCACTTAAATCTTCGGCTCCCAGTTCGGAGCTGTCGATGGGTGAAGCTGTTCCTTCAGCCTCGGTTTTAGCCGGAACCGATTTACCTGTCTCCCAGTCGGTTCCGACTCTCCCTTTGGAGCCAACGGGGAGTCGAAAGAGATCTAGGTCTCCCTCCCTGAAGTCGATACGCTCTGCTCCGAGGTGTCCTCTGCTCCAATCGGAGCACAGTCATCGGTCCCACTCTTCTCGGTCCTCAAGACTATCCAATCATGACGTGGAGAGAGTGGTCAGTAGGCTGTTAAAATCGCAGGCCCTAGCAAAAATGTCCAGCCCCCTTCATCAGGTGTCGGCTCCATCCAGATCTGCAGTTATTCCTCCTCCGACTCCTTCCTTGAGCTCGGAGCCGGAGTTCGTTGGGATTCGAGTCGTGGAACCATCGGCAACAATACCCTCTGCTTCAGTGCCGTCGTCGGCTCTTATCACTTCTTTGGTACTGTCCTTGGAAGGGTCTGGGCGCCGAGACTCCCTCGTCGGCTCCGAGGGAGCGAGTGGCATCGGACCCTTGTCCGACCCCGTTCTCCTTCTTGGAGCTTTGGCGCAGGTGAGCTCAGCTCATACATCGGCATCGGAGCTGTCCCCTTATGTGTGGAGAGGGGTTCTGGTCTTTTCGGAACCGGAGCCTTCTCGGCATCCGAGCAGGGACGCCTTCGAGATCATGAGGAGTGTGCTGGCCCTTGAGTCAGCCCCACGATCATCCCCACCGGCTCTTCCCACTATGATGCCTGCATCTGCCTCTGCCCCTCCTCCAGACCCCAAGCATGGGGAACCAACGCTCCAGGGCACCCCATGTGGTGTATCTTCATCTTCCGAGGCCTCCCCCGATCATTCAGAGGAGCCACCTCGTAAGAGGAAATGCAAGAGGAATCATGTTGACTCTCCTGAGTCTGTCGCATCAGATACTGACTTGGAGGATTCGGAAGGGTCCCCAAGATCCCCCTCTGAAGATGTCTCCTTCTTCGACATCCTTGAGATGCTTAGGCAGAGGGGGAACTGGACTAATCTAAGCCCTTCCGAGAATGAGTCGGTATTCCTGGATGCGTTTGGATCCCAACCTTCTACCTCCTGGGTGTCTCCGCCTTTCAACCTCTGATGTCCGTGGTAGCTCGGAAGGTGTGGTCAGCTCAAGACACAGTGGAACCGACCCCAGAAGACCCGCTAAATTCATAACGGCACCACAGGATAAACCGTTTTTGTCCAAAGGTGTCCCTGTTGATGGCATGGTGGTAGCAGCGGCCACAAAGAAGGAGTTGGCTGAAACTTCTTCATCTGTCCATCCCCCTAGCAAGGAGTCCAGGACGATGGACAGATATGGGAAGCTGATGTTCTCTTCAGCGACCTTTTCTATGTGATCTCTGAATTATTTGTGCCACTTTACCCGCCTTCAAAGGGATCTCCTTAAAGAGCTTGGAGATACACTCCAAGATCCATCAGCTGAGGGGACCCGGGTTAAGGCAGCCTCCCAGCTGGTGACTCTTAATTCAGTAGTGAACTCCTCCATGAAGCTCATTTCTTATGCAGCCGATGGTGCGAGTAGAGCCGCAGGCACAGGTGTTGCTCTAAGGAGACATGCTTGGATGCGGCTATGTAACTTTGCGGAACCTTTCAGAGCGTCTTTCACCGACACCCCCTTTGATGGTTCCTCTCTTTTTGGATCACAGGTGAAGGACACCCTTACCAGGTGTGAACAGGAAGGCAAGACTCTCTGCCGTGGGAGTCTGTTTTTCCACTCCTTCCAGACCATATCCCATAGGGTCAGAAGAGTGGAAAGATGTGGTTCCGGAAATCTCAGGGAGCCTTGCTGGACACACGTGGTGAGTTCCCATCCAGGGGCAGAGGAGGGAACAATAACAGACGCCGCCCTCGTGGCAGAGGGGGTCCGCAAAACCAGGGCAGCAGAGAATCCTTCTCTGAGAAGCCCTCCCACCATCCCTGAAGTGTTGCCCGACTGCACACCTCCGGAGGCAGTCGGGGGAAGATTATCGCTGTACCCAAGAGCCTGGCAAGACACAACACAAGACAAATGGGTACAGTCAGTTATATCTGGAGGCTAAAGAATACCCTTTGTTCGCACTCCCATAGTGTTAAACAAGTCCCTTCCAGATGTTCCACCCAATCTAAGGGATCAAGCAGTACAAGAAATTTCAGAACTGCTAAGAAAAAGGGCCATCCAGCAAGTCCTAGCAGACCAGCAAGGATCCGGAATTTACTCAAGGTTCTTTTTGGTACCAAAAAAAGACAGGGGGACTGGAGACCCATTCTGGATCTCAGCAGACTGAACAGGTCTGTACAAAGAACCAAGTTTCGGATGGTCACGCTACAGTCCATTATGCCCTTAAATGTATGGCAGTAGTTACCGCTCACCTGAGACGGCAAGGATTCCAGGTGTTTCCATAGCTAGACGACTGGCTCCTTACTGCTACCACCAGGCATCACCTTCTGCGAGCCAGAGACTACACTATCGAGACTTGTTCCAGACTAGGTATCTCAAAGTCTGCATTGTCACCCTGTCAGTCTATCACCTTTATAGGCACAAATTTAAATACAAAAGACATCTCGGCGAGCCTTCCACCAGGCAGGGTATTAGTGATTCGTCAACATGTACAGGTCTTATTAGCATGCAAAAGAATTCAAGCCAGGTTCGTCCTCCAAACTCTAGGTCTCATGGCAGCAGCGATTATACTTGTTCCTCTAGCTCGTTTTCACATGAGGATCCATCAGTGGCTGCTTTTCACCCAGTGGTCCTTCCAGCAGCTTCCCATGTCTCACATGATTATGATCACAGAAGCATGCAAAAAGCACCTTGCATGGTGGATGGTCTCCACATCAGTACCCCTAGGCAGACCATTTCTACTCCCCCCCAGTTGCTACGGTTACCACGGATGCTTCCCTGATCGGGTGGGGGGGGGGCATTATCAGGGCAGGACAGTCCAAGGCACCTGGCAACCTCACGAGTACCACCTGCATATAAACGTCTTGGAGATGAGGGCTGTGCTTCTAGCGTTGCAAGCTCTTCAGGACTCTCTTCCTACCGGGACCATTGCATTTCAAACGGACAATATGTCAGTAGTGTGGTACATCAACAAGCAGGGCAGAACCAAGTCCTACCCCCTCTGTCAAGAAGCACTCAGACTCTAGCAGTGGGCAAACTCTTCCCAACGGTTTCTGATCGCAAGGCACATCCCTGGGAAGTCCAACGTCATAGCAGACAGGCTGAGCAGAGCAATTCTCATGCCTCACGAGTGGTCTCTGAATCAAGTAGTTGCGGACCAAATATTCCGCAAATGGGGCCAACCTTGCTGCGACCTTTTTGCCACTCCCTTCAACAGCAAGTGCAACACATTCTTCTCTCTCCTTCCACTTCCTGGACATTCCCCCAGAGATGCTCTAGTCCACGAGTGGCCTCAGGGACTTCTTTATGCATTCCCTCCGTTTCCCCTTATTCCAAAACTGATACAGAAAGCTACCGTATTGGGCTGCAAAATGATCCTCATTGCTCCTTACTGGCCTCGACAAATATGGTTCCCCTTCCTGCATCATCATCTTCTCGAGCAGCCTTGGACTCTGGACCCAGTTCCAGACCTTCTGATCCATCAGTCGGGTGGGCTGCACCAATCCCTGCAATCTCTCCAGCTCACTGCTTGGTTGCTCCACTTCCAACCTTAGCCAGGCTTCCAGATATCTCCCCGTCTGTGCGGGAAATTATTTTATCATCGCACAAGTCTACCACTAGAAAAACTTACGCTAGTAAGTGGAAACCTTTTTCTTCCTGGGCAGAGACTAAGAGCATAGACCTCTTTTCAGCCCCTATACACCACATTTTGGAATTTCTTGTGGAACTGTTTCATTCTGGGTCCGCTTCCGCTACAATTAGAGTTCAGTTAGCTGCAGTTTCAAATTTTCACATTGGCCGGTCGGGAAATAATATCATGTCGCATAAGCTATGTAGAGCCTTTCTCAAAGGAACCACTCTGCTCAGGCCTCCAGTGAGAGATCCTCCACCTCCGTGGGATCCAACTTTGATTTTAGCTTCTCTAATATTGCCTCCCTTCGAACCTGCAGCATCTTGTTCCCTGAAGTTTTTATCTTGTAAAACTCTCTTTCTGGTAGCCATTACTTCAGCCAAAAGAGTTTCAGAACTGCAGGCTCTTTGTACCCGTCCTCCGTACCTAGTATTCCACAATGATAGGGTTGCTCTCAGGACTAATCCTTCCTTCCTTCCTAAGGTCTCTTCAGAAAATAATTTGAATCAGTCCATAGACCTTCCTGTGTTTTTTCCCAACCACTCCAACAGGGCGGAATATAAGTTGCATCAGTTAAACGTTCACAGGCAACTACGTTTTTATTTGCATAGAACTAAAGATATCAGGAAATCGGACCAACTTTTCCTTTCTTATGCTGAGGGTAAACAAGGTCTTCCAGTCTCAAAAGTAACCTTGTCCAGGTGGTTGACTTCTGTCATCACATTTATCTATCAACTGAGGAATAAAGAATTACCTGTTAAACCAAAAGGTCACTCCACCAGAGCTTTAGCCACTTCTGTGGCCTTTCAGGCTAGGTTGCCCATGAAATCTATTTGTGCTGCGGCTATGTGGGCCAACCCACATACTTTCATTTTGCATTATAAGTTGGATGAGGTTTCCAGAAACAGAGCAGATTTTGGTTCCACTGTTCTGAAGAGTTTGTTCCGATGAGCCACCCAGGATTTCAGGTGCTAGGGACACTGTCCCAACCAGCAAGAACGAAGGTGAGATAGACAACTTAACATAAAGAAGTTATGTACCTACCATAACGTTCCATGTTAGTTGTCTTCTTCTCGCCTTCTTTCTTGCTTCCCACCCTCCATCCCCCTATCCTTGTAGACCAAGAAGAGTTCCTTATGTTTTTTTTCACTGGCTGAGCCTTTTCTGGTTATTCCTTTCTATCTAGTAGCCTCTCTGGAGGTTTTATATATTCCAGGATGATCCTTTCTGTATTATGTCTGCAGTTAGACTTACCAAACGAGATCTGGGTATCTAGCGCTAGGCATCATGGGATATGGGGTGGCCTCGAGCCAGTATGCAGCTCTCGAGCTTTTGAAGATGGCCGAATCGGAGCTGAGGATCGGCTCCGAACCCAACCAGCAAGAAAGAAGGCGAGAGGAGACAACTAACATGGAACCTTATTGTAGGTACATAACTTCTTTTTCCTCTCATTCCCTGTCTACAACAGGAGTTTCTTTGTTGGGCAGAGACATGTCACCAAAACAAGGGACTGTCATTCACTCTACCCCCTGCCACCCAAACGCTAACTACAGATGCATCAGACTATGCTTGGGGGGCCCACCTGGCAGGGAGATGCATTCAGGGCATATGGAGCCCAAAACAAATGCATCTGCATATCAACCAGAAAGAGATGCTAGCTGTTCAGAATGCTCTGACAGCCTTCAAGGACTTACTTCATCCAGGACAACTACTGATAAAGACAGTCAACACCACAGTTATGTGGTACATAAACAAGCATGGGGGTACACATTCCTACCCCCTTTGCAGACTAGCCATGACATTGTGGAACACAGTTTTGACTTACCAAGTACATCTTCAAGCTCAATTCCTGCCAGGAAAACAAAATACTCTGGCAGATGACCAAGTAGAAATCTTATGGACCCGCACGAGTGGAAACTTGATCCACAAATCTTCAGCATGGTAACACAGAAATGGGGGAGCCCTGACATAGATCTATTTGCCTCTCCCCAACATTATTAACTGGACAAATTCTGCACAAGGATTTATCACAGACAAGCATGGAAAGTGGATGCCCTATCCTTCAGTTGGAAAAACCTATCAGTCTATGCCTTTCCCCCTCTGCCTCTTCTCTCCAAGGTCTTACTAAAGGTTAGACAGGAAAAAACAAAAATGATCCTGATTGCTCTGGACTGGCCTCGCCAGCACTGGTACCCAATTTTAAGGAATATGTCTCAACTCCCTCCTTCGTATTTGCCTCAAATACCTCATCTACTATGTCAGCAGAACAATCAAATTCTGCACACTCAACTCCAAACTCTGAACCTTGCAGCATGGCTGATCATTTAATTATTCAAACACCTCTCAGTAAATCTGTGACGGATGTGATTTTGGAAGCCAGAAGGCCTAGTACTAGAAAATCTTATGCTGATAAATGGAAGAGATTCTGTGCTTGGAACCAAGCACAAGGAACGGACACAGCAAAACCAAATATTCCTCAGATTTTACAATACCTGACTGAGATGCTTGACAAGGGCCTATCTTTTTCTTCAATAAAAATCCATGCCTCTGCCATTTCGGCTCATTACAACACGGAGCCTCCCCTCTTTTCTCATCCTCTGCTAAAACAGTATCTTAGAGGGGCCAAAAATTTAAGGCCTCCCAGAAGATCACCAACTCCTGCATGGGACCTCAATTTTGTGCTGGAAAAACTCACCCTGCCTCCTTTTGAACCAGCAGCTACTGCGGATATAAAATATTTTGTCTTGGAAAACAGCTTTCCTCTTGGCAATCACTTCAGCAAGAAGGGTTTCAGAACTACAGGCTTTCATGGCTGTGGAGCCTTTTATTACATTTTACCCGGACAGGGTGTTCTTCAGGACCAGTCCTTCCTTTATGCCTAAGGTGGTATCCAGGGTGGCTTTTAACCAAACAATTCATCTGCCAACATTTTACCCAAATCTGCAGAATAAGGGGGAGCGGATTCTGCATTCACTGGACGTACACAGACAACTAAGATTCTACTTAAACAGGACCAAAGCTCAGAGAAAGTCTGAGCAACTACTGGTGGCATTTGCTTCAGGATCAGAGGGGAAGGCTATATCAAAGCAGACTATTTCTAAGTGGTCAAGCCACTGCATTCGTTTCTGCTACTTGCACCATGGTAAACCTGTGCCCAAGGGAATCAGGTCACATTCCACCAGGGCTGCCTCTACCTCAGCAGCCTTTCTCAGAGGAGTTCCAACCAAAGACATTCTAGAAGCTGCTACTTGGAGCTCTGTTCATACCTTCACAAAGTATTATCATTTGTCTCTCTTCTCCAAATCCAGGGCAAGCTTTGCCACTGCAGTTCTGCAGGGCCTTATAGCCACTCCTAATGCTATTTAGTTCCATCCTCCCATCCATAGCTGTGGGATTCTACCCAAATGTAATGACTGCAACAGTGAAACATGAAGAACATAGTACAGTTGTATACACTTACCATAAATGTAGATGTTCGAGTGTATTCACTGTTGCAGTCCGGGTTACCCACCCGCCAGCCAGCCCCCCTTTTCTATAGCTTCTCTTTCCTTCACTATATTCTAAAGCTTTTGTGGTGTATTTGCTTTTAGATGAAGGTAAAGTTGCTAAAAATGCATTTACATATATTGTTGTTTATTTATATATATATATATATATATATATATATATATATATATATATATATATACATACATATATATATTTGCTCCCCATTTGGGGGGCACCTGACATCTGGGGCAAGAAAAACTGAATAAAATGGCGTCGGCTGCATGTTTTATACCCCTGACGACCTGATGTCATGGAAGAGGAGACAGCAACCGACGCAGGACCCAAGACTTTGTTATTCAGGCTGACTGAGGGCAACCTGCCAGCAGATTACCCAAATGTAATGACTGCAACAGTGAATAAACTCAAACATCTACATTTATGGTAAGTGTACATAACTGTACTTTCTAGATCCCTCCTTTCTCAATCTTTTTGTCAAGGTCCCACAGTTTAAAATGTTATCCTTTCAGTCCCTGTTACTTTGTGGTTATCCCTTTACTAACTTTCTTGGTAAAGCTAGACTTAAAAGATTTTTACCGTCACATTCTAGTTGGCAAACATTTTCAAATATTTCTTAAGCTTTGATATGTTTTGATTTTGATCATAGTATCAGTTGTGCTTCTTACCCTATGGACTATCTTCTTTATTTACAAAGTATCATACTCCAGTACTTGCTTATTGCATACTTCTGGGCATTTATGTTTCCATATTTGGACACTTTTATTTACTTTCTAGCTGTCAAGAGTACTTGGCAAGTGTTCAGAAATTAGTACTCAGTCTGATGTTTCAAATGAACGTAAAATCTTCTGTCATCTTTTCACATAGAGTAGTTTTTCTTGGATGTCTTCTAGATTTTTCCCTGTCTAGAGCTTTTCTTCTTCCATACAAAGCAGAGATGTACCAAAAGTGTTTCCTGCATTTTGCCAAACACTCTGGTATCTGCCATGGAATTTTTCTTGATTTTTGGTGATACATGACTTCTGTGATTGTTATAAATCCTTTGGACAAGCTTCCCATGAGGAAAATTTAGTGGTACCTGAGGTCAGTGTGGACCCAACATCAACATCCTTTATATTGTCAGATCCTTTGTACTGGGGTTTATAAGAAGGCAGGTTCTTGTGTTGGTGCTGGGCCAGTTCTCTTGAAATCCAGCTCTCCCATTCTTCTTTCTGTCTCCTCTTCAGTGTGTCACAGTGGATGCTTCAGACTTTGTGTGCGGAGCTTTTACAGAAAGTGAGAAAGTGCTTGGTCTTTGAACAAACGGGACAAGCAAAAGCACACCTGTGTCAAAAGATGATGTCAGTAACTCTTTGAAAACCTGAAAGCATCTCTGGTCTCGAAGTCCTTTGCAGGTTTTTACAGACAGTAGTGTATCAGTAAAGTGGGGGGGGGGTACCACATATTACTCCCTTTGCAGACTTGATGTTTTAGCCTAGGAGGTGGCAACTCAGCTCAGTTTGACTCTTCATGCTGCAAACATTCTGTTAGAGCAAGGCATTGTGGCAGCCAATCTAAAGAAGATGATGACAGACCCTCATAAATGAAAAGCGCACCCATGACTCTTCCAGGAATTGATCCAGCTGTGGGGAACACCTCAAGCAGATCTGTGTGCCTCCTTTCAAAACAGACAGTTAAAGAAATTTTGCTCCAGGATTCCTTGCATACAGGCCTGGAAGACAGATGCTTTCTCATTGTCATGGATGGGAATGTTTCTCTTTGCTTTTACACCCTTTTCACCGATATCCGGGGTTCTTGTAAATACCCAAAAAGATTCCCCAAAGATTGTGTTGGTGACTCCTTTTTTTTGTCCAGACATCAGTGGTTCTCCCTTCTTTTGAAACTGGCCAAGGGCAATTACCACAAGCTTCCCTGCAGACTGAATTTATTCACTTAAGACAAAGGTTGTTTTGATCCACCCCAACCTGAAAACTCTTCAGTTGATTGCCTGGATGATAACATTTTTATACTTTTTGGCCACCTTTTTCTTGAGAACATGCAGCAAGTATTGACTGAAGCTAAAAACCTGCTAGGCAATCATATATGTCTAAGTGGAAAAGATTTTCTAGTTGTTGTTGTTCCAAGAACCAGGACCCTTTTAAGGACCAGTTACTTCTGGTTCTTGATTATTTGAGTGAGTTATTACCCTGTGGCATTTCTTGCTCTTCTGTTGAAAAGGTGAAGTTATAAATATAAATCTGGTGTTTTTTTCTGCTTGTCTACTCTTGGATTCCCCCAATCTTCTTGTCCTCAAGAAAAAGTAGTTTCTGATAGGGGTTTGACATCGTCGTCCACCTGGAAAACGGTCTTCTACTTGGGATCTTAAACTATTGCTTGAAAAGCTAACCATGTTTCCATTTGAACCAGGATATCAGGCTGATTTGAGGTTTTTATCATGAATGACATTTGACCATTGCTCTCACTTCTGCAAGAAGGGTGTCTGAGTTGCAAGTTGTTATGGCGAGTTAACCCTACATCATGTTTCATAAGGAGGGGGTTTCTTTGAGAACAAATACTTTTTATGTCTAAGGTGGTTTCAGAGTTTACGTTGAGACAGTGTGAGTTGGGGGAGCCCTAGTAGTGACTGCTTTATATGACATAGATGTTAAAGCAAGTAGTTTTTTAGTTGTTTGATGTACATGCTTTATAGTGTAACAAGATAAGAAAGACAGGTCAGTAACAATTTACAGTTAATATAATGCTGTGATCTTGGTCTGCTGGGGTGGGGGACGGGTGTAAAAGTGTACTGGTAAATGTGGAATTAAAGTAGTAATTTCCTGTTTTTACAAGGGTTGATGTTTATGGTTTAATTTGCAGGCAGGGTGTTTTTTTAAGCAAATGAGCTTAAATAAAACAAAATGTTGAAAGGCATAGGAAATAGCAGCAGTCTTGCATCTGTCATGTTATTAGCTTGCCTTTTTGTCCATTAGCTAATGTTCTTAGTGGGAGATGAGTATGCAGGTTGTTGGCCAGGGAAAGTCTGTACAATATGATGTCCTGACTGAAATCAGTGTTGCAGTGTTCCTAATATATGGGCTATCATCACCACTGTTGTAAGGCTGTGATACCAAAGCTTTACTTTCTCAATATCGTACGTCTGATGTGTGACCTCAGCTTGCACGTGGAGAAAGGTATATTGGCAGACATACAGGTGTAATTCCTGAGACAGCCTGAATGCAGATTTTGTATCCATCAGAATGATCGCTATTTGGTCGTTGGTACTATTGCTTTAAGTATTCAAACAAGTGCCCCTTTGGAGCACCTTCCCTTATATTTATTAACTGTTTTCTTCTTGCTCATTCTAGGTGACATCTAATACTGGGTAAGTACAAGTGTGGTAGGGAAATGCCATACAAAGACTTGTACACCCAGTGTCTCTTCTCCTTAGGAGCAGAACATGTCTATAAAGCTTATTCTATCTGCCAGTGTTTTGTTCCTAAGACTTTGCTGTCCCACCTGTCCTCTCTTAACACTTTTCTGGCAACCCAACGTTTCAAATGCTTGACCCAATCCACATTGGTGGATTCCTCTTCCCTGAATGTACCTCCGTCATTTAAGAAAAGGGTTTAAAGAGCCTAGGTCAGAGCTGTTTCTAGAGGTATTTTATTGGGGAAATGGTTGGGGGGGGTAGAAGGTTTCCCTAGATGGACAATATTATTCATGGTGTACCAACATGTTTTGGGGGGTTGAAGTGTGGGAAGATTGTGCTTCTTGTTAGAATTTTTTTTTTGAGCCAGGGTGTAGATTTAGATTTTAACCTAATTTTTCTGATGGGTGCTATGGTGTTTAGTATGTTGAGGAAAGTATTGTTAAATTCAAGAACAGTGTCATTTAGAGGAAGGTTGAATAGGCGAGAACAGTTAACGAGAGAGTTGGTAGTTGAAAGTGTCAGTGTTGAAAGTGGATAAGTTTCGGCAGTCTCTATAAAGGTGGGTTGTTGAGGTATGAGAGACGGGGAGATAATCCCTTAAGGAGTCTGGTAAGGTTGTGGGATTATAGTACTAATTAGGGTTGGAAGTTAGGATCCAATCTAGAATGGAGCTGGAGTTTTTATTGATGCGGATGGGAGCTGAAATAAGTTGACTGAAACCAAAAAGGTTTATACTAAGGCTAGGGGAGTGGGGGTAAAGTTTATTCCAATCAATACTAACATCAGTAGTAAGATTGTCTCATAAGATATATGTTGAGAGATCCAGGATAAAATAGATTCAAAAATTGGAATATTGTTGCAAGGAGGTATATAGACAGATGGTATTGCAAATTTCTTGTGTGGGTAAGGTGGCAGTTGAGAAAGGTGAGTTCAGCAGGTGAGAAATTGGGGGGTAGAGAGAGGGGGGAGAGGTTAAGTTGGTCTAAATACATGATAGCAACACCTCCCCTTTTTCTGAAAAGTCTATCTTGCCGGAATATGTTATAGCCAGGGGGTAGAATTTCAGAGTTTGTGATATGAGGTTTTAGCCAGTTTTTTTGAGAGAGTTAAAATGTAGGGTCAGTGGTGGGCTATCCAAGCATGTAAATCTGAGATTTTGTTAGTGGGACTTCGTAGGTTTATAGAGTAGCTAGACAGTTTATTTGCGGAGTTGGGTAGTCGGTGCGTATTAGTTCAGGTGGAGGAAGAAGATGGAGCAGGATTGGGGTGGATGTCCCCATCTGGTAGGAGAGTAGTAGGAAGTAAGATAGGTCTAGAGAAATAGAAGTAGAAAGCAGTGGGTTTGAACTTGGGTTTAGGGGAAGTGTGAGAAAGATTTAAATGTTTTAGTTTGTGATGGTGAATATAGGAGGTAATGTGGAGAGAGGGAGAAATAGGGAAATTCAGGTTTTTATTGTATGAGGATGTAACTTGGAGAAGAGTGGGTGATAGAGGAGGGTGTAGTAGGTTAACGTGATGAGGTTATCCTTGAGAGGAGAAGAATGAGAGATGGGAGGAAGAAATGTGCTGTAATATTATGTTGCTGAATTACTGATATGAGGAGACTGGCACTATTGATTGTGTGGTGATATTGTAAGAAATTTATGAAGGTGTGAGGGGAGGTATGTAGAGGAGGGTGAAAGGTATGGTAAGTGGTAAAAGACTCTGGGTAAAATGGAGTGAGTTATAGAAGTGTTAGGGTAATGCAAAGGTGGTGTCAAGATAGTTAAGTTGTACTTGTTTGCTAAAAGGTAGTGGGAGGTGGGGGAAAGGAGAGCAAAGTAGGGGATGGATTATTGACTAGAGTAGGGGGTAAAAAGTGATTGGATAATTGGAGTGTGGGGGAGGGCCCTTAGAGTATAAATCTAGAGTATGCAGGGTATTGGTTGGGAAAGGGGGTAAGGTAGGGGAGCGAAGTGAGCATGAGCATAGCGTGGGTGAACGGAGAGGGCCTACACCAGGACTGAGCTGTATCTACTTACAAAGAAGAACAATCAGTGAATGCAGAACAGCCAGGCATGTAGATATATAGGCAAGTTTCTTTAAAGAATTAGAGAGAGTAAAGCAGGAAAGAAACAAAAAAATTGAAGCAAGGGAGAAGGAAGGGTAGAGTTTGATCAGAGTAATAGAGTAGGGGAGAGGGGATTCAGAGAAGGAATTAGCAGAGATAAGAAGGAAAGGGTCTAATGAAACTAGGGAATGTAGAGAAAAGGTGGGCAGTGTAGAGGGGGGAAGAATGTGTGATTGGATGTGAGCTGGGTTGGGAGTGGTTTATTTGAGAGCAGAAGTATAGTCAAGTTAGCTAAGAAGTAGGTTAGGAAAGAGAGGTTGAATTTAAAAATAAGAAGAACGAGTTCTGGTGGTGTAGAGGAAGCTGTTTGGGGATTACATTGATTATAGTGAAGAGACAAAGGAAGATACATTATTAAGTGAAGTAGGTGGGCTTAGGGAGAACAGTAAATCCAGTGTCAGGTTAAGGATTTTGATTGCAGGTTCACTGTTTGAAGAAGGTCACTGGGTCTTAGCATTTGGATCACAGATGTGGTGGAGAGGACAGATGTCCAGGCTGTATGCAAGGAGCTTGTACCTAGAAGAAAAAAAAGGGGAGAGAGGAGAGGTCAAGTGAGAGGGAGCAGAGGTTAGGAAGGTAAGAGTATAAACCATGGTTAGAGCAGAGAAAGGGTAGAGGCAGAGGATGGGTAAAGGAGAAACAGTTAAAAAATAAAAAGGACTATACAGTTCAAGAAGAGCAGATATGTACAACAGGCAAAGAATATTGCAGAATCTAGGAACAGCGTCTTACACAGTAATCAGTAAAGCATTGCAACAGCGACTATGCATATATAAATAAATAGTACAGGTTTAGGCAAAACAATTTGTTATGGTAATAACACACTGTACAGCAAAACTACAGGGTGGATAAAAGTAAATACTAAATAATTCTAAAGCTGTTCATTAGCCTTGTATGTAGTCACCTTAGCAATACAAGATGCACAGCAGTAGCTTCGGGTGTATACAGAAAGCAAATTATAGAAGAAATGAGCAGACTAAAGCCTATCAGCTTTGCGTTATCTGGTAACAGCAGTAGTAAACAAGAGTAAAGAATTACAATAGTTACTTTGAAAAAAGAGGAATTGGCTTAGTGGTATTTTGTGCACACGATGTGTGTAAAGTGTATGTTAGGAAAAAAGGAGTGTGTGATTGGATGTGAGCTGGGTTGGGAGTGAACTTTGAGCACAGAAGTATAGGCAGGCTAGGTAAGAAATACAGGCAGGAAAAAGAGGAGGATTTAAAGGTAGGAAAAGTGAGTTCTGATAGTGCATAGGGGCCATTTGGAGTTTATAGTGAGGAGACAAAGGAGCATAAGTTAAGTGAAGCAGGTGGGCTGGGGGAGTACTGTTACTTCATCATCATATTAAGGATTTTGATTGCAGGTTCGCTGTTTGAAGACGGTCACTGGGTTTTAGTGTTTGGAGCACAGATGTGATGGAGAGGACATATGGACTTATGCTAAGTCCATTTGTATACTCCTAAGCTTGTGAAGTGAGGTCACACATCAGATGTATGATACTGGGAAGGTAAAGCTTGGTATCCCAGTTGGATGATAGCAGTGATAACCCATGTGTTAGGAATACTGCAGTAGTGATCAGTAGGACATCTACTGTTATGTTACCCAGCTTTTCTTTCCAGGTGAAATTTACAAATAAACTCTCGTAGATCTGCAAAGTTGTTAGCTTTTCTTTCACATTACTGACTGCTTTTACTTGAAGACTTGCTGTCTGCAGATACAAACAGTTAATGTTGAGAGAAATCTCACATTTACAGGTACAGTGGCAAGCAGTTCAGTGAAAAGTAAAGTTTGAAACTGTGGAAAGTAAATGTGAAGTAGTAGCCTCCCCATGATTATTGTAATTAATTGCATTTAATAGAACAGTGCACAGTTTTATTTACTCAGTTAGCCAGTGCACTTTATTCCTAGAAGTAAAAGTTAATGTTTACAGAAAAGGATGCAAGCTGTTTTTCACATCTGGGAGGGAAATACAGATAGCAGTCAGTGTTAGTAGGGAAACACAGGCTGTAAAATGTGGTTGGGCATGGGTTTACCTACATGTTAGATTAGGTAGTGCCTGTGAGTGCTGTCGATTTGGGGCATCTGCTTTAGTCTGGATGGGCAAACTTTGTTGAAAATGTGAATAGTTTTGTGTGTTTGTTCCAACTTAAAAGGGGATGGGGGTTCTGAAAATTTATTTAGTTTTTTTCGTTTGAATGTTTTCTTGAAGTAAAAAGTCTTGAAAAATGTGATGATGTTTGAAATTGAGATGAGAAGAAGCAACTGCTTAGAAGATTAACGTGGCAAACAGTGTGCGCTTGGAAGCCAAGTGTTGAAAGTGCACATTCTGTGCCTGTATTGTCATAGAATATAAATGGCTTTACAGGTGTAGACAAAAAGCAGCAAGTATTGAATTACATTAAGAAATGTAGGGTGCAACTGGCAGTGTTGCAGGAGCCATGTTTGGTTAGAAGCGGGCAAGCTTATGTGACAAAGGATATGAGGATGGACATTAAGAAGGATGTCAGGGACAAAGGACAGGGGGAGAAATAATGTTTGCTAGAGGGACTTCAGTAGTGATGGAAGACGAAAAAAAACAATAGTCATAGTAAGAGGTTATTGGCAAGGAGGAGGATTATGCTGACATGTATTTATATTACACTTAAACTGCTGTTATGGAGATTAAAAATTTGTGGTAGAAATAATCAGCTTTCTTTAGGGAATATTATTTTGTGGGTGGGGAGTGGAGCTTGATTTGCTATGGTGAGGATAAGGGAAAATGTAACATAAGAGGGCACATTTCTGAAGCAAGTTAATAGTATTTGGTATGGAAGATGTGTGAATTCAGCAGTAGAACGTTGGACAGAATTTACATAATGTTGAGGTACAATACCTGGACTACATTAGATACACTAGACAGAATTTGTATTCCACAGGAGCACCCAATAACTGTTTCAGATCATTACGTTCCATCTTTGTCTTAGTGGTGTATGAACTGTAAATGAGACACTGGCACTTTTTTACTTACCCATTAAAAAAAAAGGAATTTTAGGAGTGGATAGTGGAAATGATTTGAGAGTTAAGGAAGATATAAATTTCTTCAGAAGGGATAGCCAGTGAGTAGGATAAAATGAAATTGGAGTTTAAAAATAAAGTACAAGTAAAAAGAGAAAGAGATGTTAGGAATACATAATCAAGATTATTTAGAGAAGCTGACAAGTTTTAAAGTATTTCAGGAATCTGACGGAACAAGAAGAGCAACAAGTGCAGAATGCTAAAGTGTTAGAAAGGTTGATGTTAAACAACTATTTTTTGATTACTCCGTATCACAAACATTTTTAGCACAATGACTTTGCAATGTGAAGTACAAATGGTTGTCCCCAGACATTGGGATCCTATGACAAACTAGCGATTCCTGTAAAGGAATTAGAAATGTTTTGGAAATTATAGGGCAGAAGAATGTGGAAACCAAGAAAAGAGATAAAACATTTATGGTTGGCGGAAGAAGAGGCTGAAGAATTAATAACTAAGGAAGTAAAGAAGGGACAAAAAAAGTGAATTATAGTCAGTCAACCGAAGCATATATTGTTTCTGTGGATGTTTGGAAGTTGGTAGGAAAACTGATCTGGAGTGTTTTGTTGAATGAGTTTTAAACAAAAAGCACCAGCATCTTGATGAAAAAGGCTATGGTCGCTGGATTACCTAAAGAAGGTAACGACATTTCAGACCCTGCTTCATGTTGACCAATTTCAATTTTAAACCAGTATTCTAAAGTGTTTGTCTGTATTTGCTAAGATAATGGAGAAGGTCTTGCCATATTTGATAAATATGGGTCATTGTGGCTTTGGGGGGGGCAAATATTTACAACATTAATAGAGAAATGATGATCTAGAGGGAAGCAGAATCTAAGAAAATGCTGCTGTTTTTGGTGGGTCTTGATGCAGAGAAAGTATTTGATAGTCAGATGGGATTTTGAGTAGGGCAGTGGACAAATTTGTATTCCCTGATAGGATAAATGATGGGTTAGAGGCAAGAATTAAGGTGGGGGGGTCCTCTCTGACACGCTGTGTTCAATCACAGGAGCCAGGTAGGAGTGTTCTCTCTCTGTTTTGTTGTTTTCATTATGTTTAGAGCTGTTGGCAAAGAAAATAAAAATAAGGGACTCAAATTCAAGGATCTATCTAGTTTGGTAATGAAGGAATGTCTGCTTTATTTGCAGGTATTATTTTGATCTTAATAAATCCAGAAAATGTCATTTCATTGTAATATTTTGAGACAGTTTCACATCACTGGGATACAAAATTAATGAAGGTAAAGATATAGCAGTAAAATATGTACCCACATGAGAATTTGGTTCAGCAGTACCTATATTTATGAGAACGTGATTAAATTAAGTATTTACATGTTTGTATTAAAAGGGATTTTGAGTGATGATGGTAGTGAAATGGGTGGGGTGGGAGTAGAGAAGTAAGGAGAATATCCAGTCACTGCCCATTAGCTAAAGTCTCGGAGAACTTTCTTTACAAATAAAGCACATTATTGACTGGGGCCTTCTCTCATGCATTTAGTATTACTACAGCCTTTCTCACAGCATCAGGTGCAGTTTGTGGTAACATCAACAGTGGCTTCATTGTAGCTGATATGGTTGTAGATATGATTAGTGTTTTTGAAAATGTAAATCACAAACTGTTCATTATCAAACTGAAAAAAAAATAACTCTAGTAACTACAGGAAAATTGTTTGGTAACCATCTTGAAAGTGGAACTTTTCAAGCTCTTTCAGGTAACCAACTTACTATAAACTCACACGCACACTCAGTACAGGTGTCCCTCAGGCATCAGACTTAGGGCAACTACTGTTTCCATTAGTTATTCACAATCTTATGAAATACTTTCCCTGCAATGAATGTTATATTGTACAACAGTATTCTTATAGAATTCACATCAGCATTCAGCTTTACTCCAAAGTCTTTTTCTAATCTCTGCTCCTGTCCAGAGATTAACAGCCTCCACATTAACCTTAAAAAGATCAATGATGCGTTTTACTACCCCTAACAAGCTACCTCAAATACCATGCTTAAAAATAATGGATGACCATAAAATTACTCCTGTTGTGTCAGTGTACAGATACTTGAGCCTTACTGTTGACTCCTCCCTCAGCTACAGTAGATAGACATACATACATACATATATACATACTGACAGTATAGTGAATAAGGTCCTAATCGCAACTAAAATTGTCCTGTAGAATTTCACACTTTCTTTGTCATGCTGTATGCATGCCACTTTGTAAAAATGCACTTCATCGAAAACTGGACTATGAGTTACCATTATTAATCTCTGTCTGCCTACAGCACTCTCAGGCTTCAGACAATTGAAGACATTTTCAGATTGATTTGCATTGCTTGCAAACCCTCATACACATCCTTGCAACCTCCTCAACCTGCCGAACTAGCTACTCATCATTAAAATATCACCCTCCCTCCTAGATAAAGTGATATATTAAGTTCTTGATGAAGGTTATTGACTTCCTTTGATGAGAAAACTCCCTCTCAGACAACGGGCATATTGCCTAAGAAAGTCAAGAAAATGTGATGTGTTTACATAGACCCCCTTTTAAAAAAGTGATAGAAGGTTAATTTTCCAGGTGAGAGCCTGCTCTGTGGGGCAATCTCCTTCTATAGGTAAGAAGACAAATTGCCTTTTAATTAATCCCTTACATAACGTCTCCACTGTGAAGCAGCTTGTAAGTAATACTCTGATAATAGGTAGCAGCAAAACACTGCACGGTCTAAGCAAAATTCATCCAGAATTTTAACTCGTACTTTTAATGTATGTAGTGAATGGAGTCTAACTTTAACACTTGCAATTAATGAAATGTAACCAATATTGTAATGTACTTCAACAGGACTGCTTATTGGAGTGCAACTAATATCGCATAGCATATATGTAATACATATTGCTCTTATGCTTTGCATATCATGTATGCAAGTCTTGCTCATTTACTACTCATGCATAATTTCTCTGTACAACTGTATTTTGCTATAAATCTGTACCTTGCTGTTATCTCATTGTATGTTAATTATGATTTCTGTTTTACTGTCCTTGCATCATTTATGATTTATGCTCAAGTTTTCAGCGACTCAAACGTATAATTTTAACCAGGTGTATGTCTGCATAACGGTTACTGTCAAGTTGAAATATCTGTACTTTTATCTAACAGGCCCATGTCTTGACTGAAAAGGGTCTTCAGACTAGCTCACTCATCCAGACAAAGTAAACAAACAGATCTGGCATGCAGCAAGCAAGGGCTCTGAGATTCCCCTATCCTGGCTGAAACAATTGTGATCTGGTAGTGATTATGTGGAGCAGGGGGGTGGGGTTTGGTGAGTGATCTTAGCCAGATCTTGGGCATTTTACCCACAATGATGATGAGAGTCAAAGAAAATATAATGGACTTTTGTAAGTGTGTGTAGCTGTTGTCATTGTGGGTGGATCCTTTTATGTAACGGTATCATCTCATGCCCACCAGTTGTGTCCATATTATGCTGTCCCAGACTAGTTTTTATTCCCATTTTACTGTGTCATGTTTGAGGCTGGGTTATATCCCAGCATCACCATTTAAAGTTGTATTGATGGCCTAAAACTGTGGAACTAAAATTCAGAAATTAAATCTGGTAAGTCATACTCCAACAAATTGAAACTTCAAACTCTGATTTATAAACAGTGTTGCTTGTAGGAGCACAGGATGTGTTTGCAAGACTCCCTGAACACCATCATCCAAGAAATGTTATTCCCCATGAAACTGCAACAGCTAGCATTATGTACTATCCACCACAACCACCACCACTACTCTTGAATAGCCTTAATAGCTAAGCCACATATAACTAAATTGGGGCTTGAATACTAGTCGCCTCTTTGGGTGAGTTAGCACAAAACTTGAACAGATAACAAAGTATTTGTATAAAAGTAATCTGCAATAATATTTTGTGTAGAGTTCACATTATTTCAGCTGGCAGTACCTCATTCTTTGAATGCAAGTCACAAGTTTGAATAATGGAAAAGTTCTACTCAATGTCAATGGTTCAGGTACAGTTGAAGCACATTTATCAAACCACTCAAGTCTAGCCTGCTTAAAAAACAAACACATAGGATTTAAACCCTTAATGGGACAAATAATGCAAGTCATTTAGTCACAACAGAAATTACTAATTATGTTAATGTAATTTGGGCTCACTGCCCTCTTGCAAATAGAAAATTCAAACTCATGATTCTGCTAATCCTTTGTAGTCCTGCAGGTATGGTTTACATGAGTTCATATGCACTGTTATTTATTTTATTTTACATTTGTTGACCGAGATTGTCTGACCGAGCTGATGATCCCTTTTTCAGCGGCGGCCCGGGAAGAAACGCTCCAACATATTATACAATTTTCATTATAAATTAGCATTAAACAGCAATGTTACAGGATTATTACAAGGCATTAAGTAGCAATACAATGTTATACAGTGTCAATAATCAGGTGTATAGCATAACTATTTCAGGATGTTTAAAAAATAAATGTCATTAAGATGAGTATAGTTTTTGGGGTAAGTGGTTAAAAAAACCCAGTTTTATCATGATGTAGTTGCATGAAGGCAAGACAATTACAATTGAATGTTTCATAGGTTCATAGGTAGATACTAGGCTATCTGCCCTAGGGCATTTATAAGCCTAGCCAGAGTGTATTTGGCTTCTGCCTCCCTTTTAGATTAGCCTACTGTGCCTCTGTAAAGTAGGTCACAGAAGGTACCCTTTTAAGATTAGTTTACTGTGCCTCTGTCTAGCAGGGACACAGGAGAGATCCCAGGGGTGAATTTGCGATTTCCCATCCACGCGTCCAAATTTCGCTTGAAGAGGGTCAGCGAGGGGATATGTCTAACATGAATTGGGATTCTATTCCAGAGTGAGGGGAGCCTCTGGGAAATGAATCTGTCCCTCCAGCATGTCCTATTTATTTTTGTGCTGAGGTTTAGGTCCCTGGAGCGTGTAGCTCTAAGGGACTTGGATTTTTTGAGGTGGAGCATATCCATTAATTCTGGGTTTGACCTGGCTTTGTACGTCAGGCATAGATCGCCTCTGAGTAGGCGGTAAGCAACTGAGTAGAGCTGGAGTTTCTTTAGTCGAGCTGCATAGGACATCTGTTTGTAGCCCATGATCCTCTTGGTGAGGTACTTTTGGGGTCTCTAGTTGCTGCAGGTGTCGGGTAAGGTACATCCCAAAAGGGGCATTGTATTCAATTATGGGCCTGATGAGTGACGAGTAGAGGGGCACAATGACCTCTCTTGATCTAGATGCGAACCCTTTTGTGATAAGGTGGGCTATATAGAAGGTCTTTCTAACCACTTTGGCAACGTGATTATCAAAGGAGAGATTACTATCTACGTTGGTCCCCAAATCTCTAATTACTTCTTCCATACTTAATGGATTACCACCTATGTGGTAATTTGTGGGCACCTTGTTTTTCCCAAAGGGGATGACTATGCACTTTTTAGCATTTAGCTCGAGGCCGTGGCTCTGGCACCAAGCATCCGTCTCTGTGAGAAACTTTTGGAGGATGCTTGTGTCAGCTGGAGATTCGATTATGGCCCCCAGTTTGCAGTCATCTGTGAACTTTGTCAGCCATAATCCCCCCTTGTTAACCTGAACCTCAGAGAAGTATATACCGAACAAGAGAGGTCCCAGAACCGAGCCCTGTGGGACACCACTTGTAACTGGTTTGGATTCGGACATGGCACCTGCGATTCTGACCATGTGGGCTCTATCTCTGAGCCAGTTTGCAACCCTTCTTGTGATATAGGGGTTGATATTTAAGCTGGTAAGCTTATTTATGATGCCAGAGTGGGATATTGTGTCGAAGGCTTTTGCCTGGTCCAGGTAGGCTGTGTGGACTACCTTGCCCTCATCTATGGCTTTGGTAACTGTTTCAAAGAAATCAACTAGGTTTAAGAGGCAATATCTGCCCTTAACAAAGCCGAATTGGGTAGGGTCCAGTGTCTGGAGGCTCCCAATGTCTTTGTTTATGAGTTCCATGATAATATGCTCCATAGCTTTACAGACCAGACTAGTCAGGCTTATGGGGCGATAGTTTCCAGGGTCCGTTGTGGCACCACCTTTGTGGAGTGGGACCACTGTAGCTGTACGCCATTCTTTGGGTACATATCCTGTAGTAAGGCTAAGTTTGAACAGTGACTTAATGTGAGGGTTCAGTTCTTCTTGGAGCTTGTGTAAGACACAGCCTGGGACACCGTCCGGTCCCATGGATGCTGTGTTTTTTGCTTTGGAGAGGGCAGCTTTCACCTGTGCATCTGTGATGTCAGGGAGGTTGCATTCAGTTGGGATAAGCATTTGCTCCTTTGGGGGGGAAGAGGGGGAGAAGTTTGCACTGAATCTGTCTGCCAGGATGTTGGCTATGTCTGTAGGTTCGGTATATTTTGTACCGTTATGCAACAATTCAGAGCATATCTGGGAGTTTCCGCCCATGTTCCTGACATAACTAAAGAAGGCCTTGTGATTATCTTGTCTAGGGCAATTTTTCTTTCGAAACTGGCCTTTGATGATTTTATGAGGGATCAAAGTTTCTTGCTAATACTGATCAGAGATGCCTTCCCTTTTTGGGATTTTGCTCTGTCATGTAGTAGCTTCCTCCTTCTGTTGTATAGCTTATTTATGGCCGGGGTCCACCAGACCGGTCTCCTGTTTTTGGAGGAGTGAGTCTTGGTTTTATTTGGGATACCACAATCCATGCATTCCTGCAGGTGCTCATAGAATGCATTTGTAAAGGGTTCTGCGGATTGGGCTGTATTATCCTCTGGCCCAGGGGCTTTGAAGGATTCCACCTCAGTCTTGAGAAGTGCAAAGTTAGCTTTTGAGAAATTCTTTACAGTGATTTCCTTGGCTGGGGGTGAGGACGGGATATGGATGTCCAGGGAAATTTGTATATGGTCTGATCTTACCAATGAAGGGTTTACCTCTGGTGTGGAACATAGAGTCCCCATGTTGGTGATGACCAGGTCCAATATGTTGTTCCCTCTTGTGGGAGTGGTGACCAGTTGTTCCATTGCGTTAGAGTTTATAAATTCAAGGTACTGTTGGGCGAGGGTGTTTGGGCTTGAGTAGTTTTCCCAGTCAATGTTTGGGTAGTTGAAGTCACCCAATAACATAGTGTTTGGAGAGACGTTCATATTCTCCAGTGTTCTCAGGAATGCCAAGTGGGGTTCCTGTAATAGGGAGGGTGTTCTGTAGCAGGCTACAAACTGAAAGGCAGTTTTGCCCGCTGTTAGTTGCACATGGATGGTTTCCGATGCTTCGTGCAGTGCCACTAACCTGGAGATGTAGGTATCTTTGATGAATATAGATACTCCCCCTCCTTTTGTGCTTTGGTCCAAGTTTTGGGGCTGAAACGCATGGTATGAGTTATAACCTGGTAGTGCTGGGGTGCTCTCAGGAGCCTTGAACCAGGTTTCTGTTACTGCACAGACATCGATTTTCTCCATACTGAGAAGAGCCTTGAGTGCGTGCATCTTGAGGTTTAGACTTCTGGCATTCAGTAGCATTACCTTTAGTTTTTTTATCCTTGGGTTGTCTATGGAGGTGGGTTTGTCCTTTGAGCCTTGCCTAAAAAAGGCGCTATGGGGGTGGCAAGAGCCTTGGCCAGTATACGAAAGCCTAAGGGTGACAGGTGCAAGCCGTCCCTAGAGAAGCAACGTGGCTTGTTGAGCATGTCATCCCAGGCTGCCAGACACTGGATCCCCTTTGAATGACACCAATACTTTAGCCAGTTGTTGAAACTTATCATTTTGTCTTTATACTATGGCATCATTCTTGGTAAGGGCAAGATGCTACTCAAGGTCAGGGTCATACCAGCCTGGGCTACATGGTTCGAGAGCTCTCTGAGGCAATTTGCTTAATAGATTTTAGAAGACAGTAGAAAGAGTAGTCAAGGAAGATTAAAGAGAGCTAGTGAGAAGAGTGAGTTAAGGGCAGAAAGTAGATTAAGGTATGAGAAGTAGGGGATGTTAAGGAGGGAGAGTTCAGTGGCAGGACCAGTGACTTTTAAAGTGCTCTTTGGTGGCTGTCTTAAAAATTGTTTAGGATGTGTAAGGGTCCTGATTTCTAGTGGGAGCCTATTCCAGGCAATAGTGGGGTGATAGCTGTACATGTTGCGTCCAAATTTAGACTTGAGTTTGTTGATTTGTAGTAGGTCTTGGTTAGAGCTTCGGAGAGGTCTGGAGGGAGAATAATGGGAGATGAGAGGGGATAGTGCTGGGCAGTAAGAAGGCTGGTATAGGATAGAATGGATGATCTGGAGCTGAGAGAGAAGAAGCTGGTGGGGTAATTCAAGCCAGTTTAGGTGTTTTAGAGAGAGACAATGATGGGATTTGTAGGTTTATTGGGCAGCAAATCTAGCTACCTTGTTGTAGGTAGATTCGAGTTTGGTCAGGACTGCTGAGTTAAGATTTGTGAGAATTTTACATTAGACTGGGTTACAGGTATGTAGTTCAGAAAAGCACAAACCAAAATTATGGAATTCACTCCAAAGAAAATATGTTGTACACTCATCTTTAGCTGCCTGATCTTTGATTAAAAGGCTCAGCAGCGTTTGACTGTTGATGTCCGTGTAATTTCTGTATTAGGCAAGTCTTCAGCTGAAATGCCTGGTGTAGTAACTTCTAAAAACAACCCATCTGCTTGTCATCTCACTTACTATGCTGCGAGAAACAGTACCTCATCTTATGGTGAAACACAAATTGCCAGCATCATGGATTTCATTCATTGTCCGTCTTTGCTTTTCCTGTGGTAGACATAGGAGTATTTGAAGATAGTAACTTAATGCCCTAGCACATCTTAACCACTACTAATCCATCACAGTGTAAAATACTTCTGAAGTCCCATGTTTCTAATTCTTGGCACTGTTACTGTCTTAACTCCTGGCTGATTATCATTTTCATCTTCAGCTTCTGGCTATTTTTTAGCTGTTAGTTTTTCTCATACATACTTTGCCTGTCTTTGTCTGCAGATTTTTTTATGTCTGCTTGATATATGTTTAACTTATCTCACCTATAATTTCACCACAGAATTTCTCTTTCTAGAAATTCTGTCCAGGTTTCTCACTCAGATTACCTCATTGCTCCCAAACTACTCACCAACACCTTGTATAGTGCTTTGCTTATTAGTATTTGCTGATATAGTCACATCTACCTTTACTCATGATTAGTTAATGTTTTACACATGAAACAGTTGATGTGTGTGATGTTGTCCTATCTTGCCTTCATTCTTACTAGGTTGGGTTCGGATCCAATCCTCTGATCCGTCTCGGCCTTTATTTTCAAGCTCGAGGCCCTCTGCCAGCTCGTGGCTAAATCCCCATCCCAGCATGCACTAGAACCATCTCCAGATCTTGTTTGCCACTAAACAAGATCGGGCGTTTGTCTGCAAGCTCTGGCTAAGTATTATCTTTTTTATACCCCTGTCTGTTATTCTAAAAGTTGTGGATATTTTTGTTTTACATTTAATTGTGTTTACTATTAGCTAATTTTTTTTTTGTAATTGAGCTATTTTGTGCTATTGGCCGTCATCTTTCATTAGGCCTTGTATTCCTCTCTCCCGGCTGTTGTTAATCTGTAATAAAACTGTTAAATAGCCTGTTTAAGTTAGCAGGCTTTTAACCCTACTGTTTTTGTCCCTTTTTCTTCTCTGTTTGTTGCTAGTGTCTCTTTTCCATAGTAATATTTCAGTTTGTTTAATTTAGAGAATTGTAATACAGCCCATTTAAGTTAGAGGTCTTTGTCTTTATCATCTCTGTTTGTTCTGCATCAGGGCCCATTTAATTTAGAGGGCTTTTTCCCTTGTGTGTTCCATTTTCCTCACAGCTTGACCCGTTTAAGTTAGAGGGCCCAGCTTATAGGCCAATCAGCTTAGTTTCTGCTACTCCTTTCTCTCTTTCCTTTCTCTCTTTCCACAAAAAAAAATGTATCTGCTTTTACTGTATTTGTGTTTTTTCCTACTTTATTTTGCTTTTGCGTCATCTTAAAAGTACTCAATTGTATTTATTACTGCTTGGTGTAACTCATTCTAAGCCTTTTAGTTTAAGCACCTAGGCTTCAGACCAGTTTTACATTAAGAAGGTTTGTGATCTGCACTGTAGTGGCAGAACAGGTAGCTTACATCCTTCTAAGTTGGGAACTGCTGATTGAGGGCTCAGTGTCTGTTATTCTAAAAGTGTATTAATTCTGATTTAAGCACTTGGGCTTGAGGCCAGTTATTTTACATTAAGAGGGTTCGTGTTCTGCACTCTTGTGGGAGGAGAGGCTGGACTCTGTCCTTCTGAGCTGGGAATTTCTGGTTAAAGGCTTATAGTGCCTGCATATTTGAACTGCTTCTTACTGAAATTGGTACACCTTGTTTGCTGTAGCATAGAATAGATCCAGGCCTGCTGAATCTAGCTTTGTTTGTATAACTTGAGCACTAATCCAGGCATTCTTTAAAGTATTCAGTTGTATTTATTACTGCTGGTAGTAACTTGATTAAAGTGTAGCTATCATTTCTAAGTCTTTTGGATTAAGCACTTGGGCTTCAGACCAGTTGTTTTACATTAGGAAGGGTTGTGGCCTGCACTGTGGTGGCAGGACAGGTAGCTTACATCCTTCTAAGTTGGGAACTGCTGATTGAGAGTTCAGTGTCTGTTATTCTAAAAGTGTATTAGTTCTGGTTTAAGCACTTGGGTTTCAGGCCAGTTATTTTACGTTAAGAAGGATTGCGGTCTGCACTCTTGTGGGAGGAGAGGCTGGACTCTGCCCTTCTGAGCAGGGAATTTCTGGTTAAAGGCTTATAGTGCCTGCATATTCTAACTGTTTCTTACTGAAATTTGGTACACCTTGTTTGCTGTAGCATAGACTAGATCCAGGCCTGCTGAATCTAGCTTTGTTTGTATGCTTGTTGTTTGTTCATTTCCCTGAAACGCTAATTCCACCTAAAACACGGCCTTTTAGCACTTCTGTGGATCCCTAGTGATATCTGCATTGCTTACTGTACTTATTTCCTTGTATCACTTGAAAGAAAGTTACTGTTTGTCGTTTTTGCATTTAAGTTACCTGTAGCACATTGCATTTAAGTTACCTGGCACTTGCTCACTAAAGCAATTATATAAGTCAGCTCTAAAAAATTAAAAGTACTACACCCTCACAAACTCCCCTTGAGTACCTTGTTCCCCATTGGCCCTTTTTTTCAATTATAAAGAAATTCCCAATACTATTCTAGCATGTCCAAAGGTCAGTTGTCAATCTTCTCTCTGGTCCAGCTGGTGAATCTGGGAATCTTGAGGCAATGTTACAACTGCCTCATGTACACAGACAACCCTCTCCTCCTCCCAACAAATTCCAACACATGTGAGAGATGCAACCATATAGCCAAACTGGAGGCTAAGCTCTCTCAACTCAGTACTGGCGTAAACAGTTAGAAGGAGAAGGAAACCACACTCACTACAATTCCAGTCTTACATAGACCTACCACGACAACAAACCAAACACATAAACACACAAAAACATACTCGGAGGCTCTAAATAAAAATCTGCCTAAGCAGCCGAGACCTCCAAAGCAGACACCCAAGCAACCGCTACCCCAAAACAAAACACGTGCAACACATAGCTCACAAAGCCAGTGTGCCGAACAGTCGCAGCCCTTAAGGCTAAACAACACACCTGATACACTTGTAATAGGTGACTCTATCGTCAGGCACACTGACGTCCCGCTCACCAGGCTGAACAAGGAGAAGGTCACGGTGAGCTGCCTGTCGGGCGCTAGGATCCGCCACATAACACAAGCACTCAGGTCACTCCAAGGCAAGTACAAATATGACTCAGTCATTGTCCATGCTGGTGTGAATGACCTGAGACGTACCTCCCTGGACTACATGAAAAGAGACATAGAGGAGCTCTCTGAGCATGTAGCCCAGGCCGGTATGACCCTGACCTTGAGTAGCATCTTACCCTCACCAAGAATTATGCCACAATATGAAGACAAGATGATCAATTTCAACAATTGGCTTAAGTGTTGGTGTTATTCAAAGGGGATCCAATGCCTGTCAGCCTGGGATGACAAGCCACGATGCTTCGCTAGGGACGGCTTGCACCTGTCACCCCTGGGCTTTTGGATATTGGCAAAGGCTCTTGCTACCCCCATAGTGCCTTTTTTAGGCAAGGCTCAAAAGACAAACCCACCTCCATAGGTATCACAAGGGATAAGAAACTAAGAGTAATGCTACTCAACGCCAGAAGTCTAAACCTCAAGATGCATGCACTCGAAACTCTCCTTAGCATGGAGAACATCGATATCTGTGCAGTAACAGAAACCTGGTTCAAGGCTCCCGAGAGCACCCCAGCACTACCAGGTTATACCTCATACCATGCTTTTCGGCTCCAAAACTTGGACCAAACCAAAAAAGGAGGGGGAGTATCAATATTCGTCAAAGATACCCACACCTCCAGGTTGGTGGCACAGCACGAAGCATCAGAGACTATCCATGTGCAACTAACTGTGGGTAAAACTGCCTTCCAGTTTATAGCCTGCTACAGACCACCCTCCCAAACACAGGAAGCCCACTCAGCCTTCCTGAGAATACTGGAAAATATGAAGGTCTCTCCAAACACCATTATATTGGGTGACTTCAACTACCCAAACATAGACTGGGAGCATTACTCTAGCTCCAACACACTAGCCCAAAGGTTCCTAGAATTTATAAACTCAAATGCTATGGAACAACTTGTTACCACTCCCACAAGAGGGGAAAACATACTGGACCTGATCATCACCAACATGGGGACACTATGCTCCTGACCAGAAGTGTATCCCTCACTGGTAAGATCAGACCATAAACTAATCTTACTGGATATTCACATCCCGACCCCACCCCCTGCCCAGAAAACCACAGTGACAAACTTCTCTAAAGCAAATTTCACACGCCTCAAAACTGAGGCGAAATCCTTCAAAGCCCCCAGGCCTGTGGAAAATATGGCCCAGACCGCAGAATCCTTTATAAACGCATTCTATGAACACCTTCAGGAATGCATGGATAATGCAATCCCAAATAAAACCAGGACCCAATCCACCAAAGGCAGACGGTCCTATCTGGTGGACCCCAGCCATAAACAAACTATACAATAGAAGGAGGAAGCTAGTACATGATAGAGCAAAATCCCAAAAAGGGAAGGCATCTCTGATCAGTATTAGCAAAAAACTACGGGCACTCATAAAATCGTCTAAGGCCAGCTTCGAGAGAAAAATTGCACAGCTGACAGGTTCAGTGCAAACTCCCCCCCCCTTCCCCACCAAAAGGGCAAATATCTATCCCAACAGAGTGCTGCCCCCCTGACATCTCAGATGCTCAGGTAAGACCCGCCCTCTCCAAAGCAAAAAACACAGCATCAATGGGACCAGATGGTGTCCTGGGCTGCGTCCTACATGAACTCCAAGAAGAGCTAAACCCAAACATAAAACTACTGTTCATTTTTAACCTTACTACAGGATATGTACCCAAAGAGTGGCGTACAGCAACAGTGGTCCCTCTCCACAAAGGTGGTGCCTCAACGGATCCTGGAAACTATCGTCCCATAAGCCTGACTAGCTTGGTCTGCAAAGCTATGGAAAGGATCATCATGGACCTCATAAATAAAGATATTGGGGACCTACAGACACTGGATCCTACCCAGTTCGGCTTTGTTAAGGGCAGATCCTGCCTCTTAAACCTGGTCGATTTCTTTGAAACAGTCACCAAGGCCATTGATGAGGGGAAGGTGGTCCACACAGCCTAGCTGGACCTCGCAAAAGCCTTCGATACAATACCCCACTCGGGCATTATAGATAAGCTCACCAGCTTAAATATAAACACCTATGTCACTAGATGGGTTGCAAACTGGCTCAAGGACAGAACCCACATGGTTAGAATTGCTGGAGCCATGTCAGACTCCAAACCAGTTACAAGTGGCGTCCCACAAGGCTCAGTCCTGGGACCTCTCTTGTTCGGTATATATTTCTCGGCGGTACAGGCCAACACAGAAGGACTGTGGCTGACCAAGTTCGCAGATGACTTCAAACTGGACGCCATAATCAACTCTCCAGCCGACACAAGCATCCTCCAAAAGGGCCTCATATAAACAGACAACTGGTGCCAGAGCCATGGCCTCAAGCTAAACGCCAAAAATTGTATAGTCATCCCCTTTGGCAAAAACAAAGTGCCCGCAAATTACCACATAGGTGGTAATCCATTAAGTACAGAAGTCGTCATTAGGGGACCTGGGGACCCAAGTTGATAGCAATCTCTTATTTGACAACCACGTGGCCAAAGTGGTTAGAAAAACATTTTATATAGCCCACCTAATCATGAAGGGATTCACATCTAGATCAGGGGAGGTCATCGTGCCTCTTTACTCATCCCTCATCAGGCCCATAATTGAGTACAATGCCCCTTTTGGGATGTACCTTACCAGACACCTGCAGCAACTGGAAAGACCCCAAAAGTACCTCACCAAGAGGATCAAAGGGCTCAAACAGATGCCATATGCTGCCCGGTTAAAGAAACTCCAGCTCTACTCAGTGGCATACCGCCTGCTCAGAGGCGATCTGTGCCTGACGTATAAAGCCATGTCCAACCCGGAATTAATGGACATGCTGCACCTCAGAAAATCCAAATCCCATCGAGCTACGCGCTCGAGAGACTTGAACCTCAGCACTGAAATAAACTGAAGCACCTTGTACCAAACTAGTAAAAGAAAAACAGCTCCAAATCCACAAATCGTACCAACAAGCGTAGTTTGTTCTGAACGCAAAAATATTTTATTTGTAACACCAGATACAGCGTTTTCGCCAATCAAATTAGAATGGCTTCCTCAGAGAAACATATTTTTTCATTTAAAAGCTCAAAGTTATTTATGCACTGTGCTAGCAACGTACATACGTCACTTCCTATTCTTACAACTATACTTCTTAAAGGAACCGTGACCAATATGTACTGTTTAGACAGCTGTTATAAAATCGTTTCTTAAAAAACAATTGTTAAAAAAGGATCCATTTCAAAGGAAACGTTTTTTTAAAAAAACATTTTCAAAAGTCCGTTTTTTATATATATAAAAAACAACTAAAAAGAGAAGAAAACATTCAAGACACAAGTCTAGCATTGAAAACTTCTCTGTTAGTACCTTCAGTTCCCATCAGGCAAACTTTCCCCTTTGTAACACAATCAGCCACTTAGGGCTTGAAAGTACTTTTTAGATACATAAATCCAATGACTTGTTGTCTAGTATTGCATTAAACAATGCCTACCTCATAATAATTACTCCAACTGTATCCCGAAATACTCAATATGTATATAGTTTTCCAAAACATATATATGTGTAAGTGAACAATATAGTTCTTGAATAATAACCATATCTTATTGCCCCCCCCAAAAAATTTTTATGATATTAAAATACACTTCCTTAAATAAGAAGGAACATGTATGGGGAAAGATATTATATAACATAAATGGTGGGGCAAAAAATGTTAGGTCAATAGCTATAATTCATTCATATACCCACTTATACAAAGTCATCCTTACTGTAGTTCAATAAGTATCTTAAAGTTGGCAAGTAGTGTTCAATGGCAATCCACTATAAAACATACCCACTGATTTTCTATCTGAGATAACTTTTCAATTTCAACAGACAAGAAATATTACAATTTTCGTTTAAACCAGGGAAGTTGAATGCGTTTAGTTTTATTTGCCATTCCAACTCCCTGGTTTCCAGCCTGATAGATGTAGGTCCTCCTCTACTACTCTGTGGAATATGATCAATAGCTGTAAAGTAGAATTTGTGTCCTATATGTTGGTCTACATGCTTAGCTAGAGCATTTTCGATGTTGTGCTTTCTTACTGCGTACATATGCTGGTAAATCCTCTCCCTAAATTTTCGGTCGGTTTTACCAACATAGTACGCCGGACAACTATCACAGACAGCAAGGTAAACAATAGACCTAGTCTCACAGTTCATCTTGTGTCCAATGGCATACTTTCTACCATTAATGGAGAATGAACTTCCTGTTTTTACACAACTACACCAATTACACCGTCCACAGGTGAATGTACCTTTTTGTCTGGAAAATAGATCATCATTTACATTACTTTCCAGCAAAGTTTTTAAGTTCTTCCCTTTCCGATATACAATAATCGGTTTTGTTCCCAACTTTTCTAGTAATAATCTATTACTAGAAATGAAGGACCAATTTTTATGGATAATGGAATTTATTTTCATAAAGTCCATACTGTATGTTGTGATGAAGCTACAAGAATAATTAACTGTTTCATCACAACTTGGTGTTAGGGGGAGTCGCAAATCCATATTTTCTACTCCAGAGACATGTACTGACCCCTCACTGTCTGCTCTAATATGAATTTGTAACAGTGGTGTGTAGAACCCGTTCTCTCGCTTGTTCTTCACTTCCTCTATTAACTCAGTGATGAGTCCTTCAGGGTAGTCTCTGTTTTTGAACATATCATATAGGTGCTGACATTCACTATTAAAACTCTCTTCAGTACTGCACATCTTCACAGCTCTAATCAACTGTCCTTTGATGATAGAACGTTTTTGTTTGTATGGATGCTGGCTAGAGTAGTGGAGGAATGAGTTACAATAAGTAATTTTTCTGTGTATTGAAGAGTTTAGTGACCCATCTTCCGGATGCTTATCTAATTTAACATCTAAGTAGTCTATACTTGATGTGGAAAATTTATGTGTAAATCTAAAGAATCCAGTTGTATTATTCATGTATGCAAGAAATCTCTCTGCATCCTGTTCTGACCCCTTAAATATCATAAAGATATCATCCAGGAATCTGGTGTAATAGACTACCAAGTTAGTGTACATGAAATGTTCAAAAACGAATTTTTTCTCCCAGTATGCTACGAATATATTAGCTACTGATGGACCACATGGTGAACCCATGGCTATGCCTTGTGTTTGCAAAAAGTATTTTTGGTCAAAAGTAAAAAAGTTGGATGTTAGTATAATGTCTAACAACTCTGTTACTGTGTCAATTTCATTAGCAAGTGCACCTAGGTCCTTCAAAAGGCTCGCTATCCACTCAGTGGCTTCCAGGTGGGGTATAGATGTATACAGATCTACTACATCTATAGTGAGAAAATTCCACCTTGGGTCTGTCTGAAGCCTATTGATGTCAGAAAGGAAGGCCCAGGAGTCTTTACAAATATGAGGGATTGTTTTTATATACTTAGACAAAATTTTGTCCACTAGGCATGCACATGGGTAAGTCATAGATGATCTTGCATCTATGAGTGCTCTCATGGGTGGGTTGTAAAGATCTTTGTGAATCTTCGGAATTCCGAAGATAACAGGGGTCCTTGGTGTAGTGATATCTATATATTGGTAGGTGTCATTATCAATTTTACCTGCCAAAAATAGGTCACGAAAATATCCCCTGTTCCTGGAGTAAGCCTTATTCATCTCGTTAATGGAAGCCCTGGTATAAGCTGGACTCTCTAAGATGTTAACCATTTTCTGGATGTAGTCTACTTTATCCAGGATAACCAACCCACCCCCCTTATCCGGTTTGAACACTCTCACTGGTAGATGGCAAAGTTCATTTAAAAGGACTCTTTGTCCCTTAGAAATATTATATTTTGGGTGTGTAGTACCCTTATTTTTGTTAACCTCTAGATATCTGAGGTCAAACTCACACACTCTCTCAAACAAAGCCAAATCAGGGTGTACAGGCGGATTAAATACACTAGACAATTTAAGTGTACATTCACCATTATGCAAGGGGTTTGAAAACAATAATCTCAAGTTTAACTTCCGTATAAAACATTTCAGGTCTATAACAGTCTCTGTCAAATTGAACTGAGTGCTAGGCACGAAAGTATTACCAAGCGCCAATAAGTCAATTAACTCCTGTTCAATAGTAAAACTGGAGAAATTGTAAATTTTAAAGTCTCCTTTAGTGTTGACCAATATTTTCACCCTAGCATCTTGGGACAGGCCCACTTGGGCGTCCCTATTCGGACTTAGTTCTTGTTCCATCGTCTGTTCCTGTAGTTCTTCTTGTAGTTGTTCCGTTGGCCTAAAAAACCCCCTTGTTTTTTTTGACCTTCCCCCTGATTTCGTTGTCCAGCCTTGTTGTTATAGTTATTTGCCTTGATTCTACTACTCCTCCGTGGTCCATCTGGACCCCCAAGGTCAGCTCCATCTCCCATATTATCCATGTTGTTCACTACATGGTCGCCTTGGGGCCCTAGTCATTAATCCCAACAGTTGCAGTCCTTGTTGGTCAAACAGTACACGTAGTTCTGATAAAAAAGACTCCTCTGTTAACAAGCCAGAAGGTGAAAAGGAACTACGTAGTCCCTTTGGTACCATTTTATCTTGAATACATTGATTCAGGTAACAAACGTCCAGCTGTAATTTTCTTAATTTTAACAATTTTTGATCGAAAAGTTTAAGTTTACTTACTAGAGTGTCCACAGTAGAAGCCATATCTGCTTGTAATGCCGGTAGTTCCTGTATCCCTCTTTGTGTGAAGGTAAAGGCATCCAAAGCTGTAATCCATTCGCCCAACGCCGGAACTCCAATAAGCACTTGTGATTGATCAGTGTGGTCACTCAACAGTTCAAAAGAGGACGGCAAAAAAAATTGTCCATTATCCCCTATATGATTACCATTCTGTTGTCCTGTTTGAGGTAAATTGTTATTTGCAGCTCCGGAATTGTTGTTCCGTTGCCCTGCTGGTATAAGATAATTATCCGCTTGACCAGAGTTAGAAAACCTGGAATTGTTGCTAGCACCAGTAGCACCAAGGTTGTAGCTCCTACCATTACCTCGGTCGATAATGTCCAACCTGGAATTCAGTTGGTCTAGTCTTTGCGAAATAGCCATTAACATTCCTTTTTTATCAGAACTACGTGTACTGTTTGACCAACAAGGACTGCAACTGTTGGGATTAATGACTAAACACTACACACTACACATTGCTACACTGACAACTGAGATAAATGACTTGGACAAACAAATTAAGATGGACATTGACTTTGTTAGGTACAAATATGACTATGCACGCATCTTTAACAGCATTGATGCGTTGCTGGTCAAATTAAAAGCCAACAAAAGCAAGAAGCTAACGAGAGATAGATTGGCGTACCATCAAAACAAAGCCTATGTTAAATTAACTAAGCCATTTGTACAACAGGAAGTTAACTTGGTAGATTTACCGGATAATTCAAATGATTCAGATCAAGGGCCCCAAGGCGACCATGTAGTGAACAACATGGATAATATGGGAGATGGAGCTGACCTTGGGGGTCCAGATGGACCACGGAGGAGTAGTAGAATCAAGGCAAATAACTATAATAACAAGGCTGGACAACGAAATCAGGGGGAAGGTCAAAAAAACCAAGGGGGTTTTTTAGGCCAACGGAACAACTACAAGAAGAACTACAGGAACAGACGATGGAACAAGAACTAAGTCCGAATAGGGACGCCCAAGTGGGCCTGTCCCAAGATGCTAGGGTGAAAATATTGGTCAACACTAAAGGAGACTTTAAAATTTACAATTTCTCCAGTTTTACTATTGAACAGGAGTTAATTGACTTATTGGCGCTTGGTAATACTTTCGTGCCTAGCACTCAGTTCAATTTGACAGAGACTGTTATAGACCTGAAATGTTTTATACGGAAGTTAAACTTGAGATTATTGTTTTCAAACCCCTTGCATAATGGTGAATGTACACTTAAATTGTCTAGTGTATTTAATCCGCCTGTACACCCTGATTTGGCTTTGTTTGAGAGAGTGTGTGAGTTTGACCTCAGATATCTAGAGGTTAACAAAAATAAGGGTACTACACACCCAAAATATAATATTTCTAAGGGACAAAGAGTCCTTTTAAATGAACTTTGCCATCTACCAGTGAGAGTGTTCAAACCGGATAAGGGGGGTGGGTTGGTTATCCTGGATAAAGTAGACTACATCCAGAAAATGGTTAACATCTTAGAGAGTCCAGCTTATACCAGGGCTTCCATTAACGAGATGAATAAGGCTTACTCCAGGAACAGGGAATATTTTCGTGACCTATTTTTGGCAGGTAAAATTGATAATGACACCTACCAATATATAGATATCACTACACCAAGGACCCCTGTTATCTTCGGAATTCCGAAGATTCACAAAGATCTTTACAACCCACCCATGAGAGCACTCATAGATGCAAGATCATCTATGACTTACCCATGTGCATGCCTAGTGGACAAAATTTTGTCTAAGTATATAAAAACAATCCCTCATATTTGTAAAGACTCCTGGGCCTTCCTTTCTGACATCAATAGGCTTCAGACAGACCCAAGGTGGAATTTTCTCACTATAGATGTAGTAGATCTGTATACATCTATACCCCACCTGGAAGCCACTGAGTGGATAGCGAGCCTTTTGAAGGACCTAGGTGCACTTGCTAATGAAATTGACACAGTAACAGAGTTGTTAGACATTATACTAACATCCAACTTTTTTACTTTTGACCAAAAATACTTTTTGCAAACACAAGGCATAGCCATGGGTTCACCATGTGGTCCATCAGTAGCTAATATATTCGTAGCATACTGGGAGAAAAAATTCATTTTTGAACATTTCATGTACACTAACTTGGTAGTCTATTACACCAGATTCCTGGATGATATATTTATGATATTTAAGGGGTCAGAACAGGATGCAGAGAGATTTCTTGCATACATGAATAATACAACTGGATTCTTTAGATTTACACATAAATTTTCCACATCAAGTATAGACTACTTAGATGTTAAATTAGATAAGCATCCGGAAGATGGGTCACTAAACTCTTCAATACACAGAAAAATTACTTATTGTAACTCATTCCTCCACTACTCTAGCCAGCATCCATACAAACAAAAACGTTCTATCATCAAAGGACAGTTGATTAGAGCTGTGAAGATGTGCAGTACTGAAGAGAGTTTTAATAGTGAATGTCAGCACCTATATGATATGTTCAAAACAGAGACTACCCTGAAGGACTCATCACTGAGTTAATAGAGGAAGTGAAGAACAAGCGAGAACGGGTTCTACACACCACTGTTACAAATTCATATTAGAGCAGACAGTGAGGGGTCAGTACATGTCTCTGGAGTAGAAAATATGGATTTGCGACTCCCCCTAACACCAAGTTGTGATGAAACAGTTAATTATTCTTGTAGCTTCATCACAACATACAGTATGGACTTTATGAAAATAAATTCCATTATCCATAAAAATTGGTCCTTCATTTCTAGTAATAGATTATTACTAGAAAAGTTGGGAACAAAACCGATTATTGTATATCGGAAAGGGAAGAACTTAAAACTTTGCTGGAAAGTAATGTAAATGATGATCTATTTTCCAGACAAAAAGGTACATTCACCTGTGGACGGTGTAATTGGTGTAGTTGTGTAAAAACAGGAAGTTCATTCTCCATTAATGGTAGAAAGTATGCCATTGGACACAAGATGAACTGTGAGACTAGGTCTATTGTTTACCTTGCTGTCTGTGATAGTTGTCCGGCGTACTATGTTGGTAAAACCGACCGAAAATTTAGGGAGAGGATTTACCAGCATATGTACGCAGTAAGAAAGCACAACATCGAAAATGCTCTAGCTAAGCATGTAGACCAACATATAGGACACAAATTCTACTTTACAGCTATTGATCATATTCCACAGAGTAGTAGAGGAGGACCTACATCTATCAGGCTGGAAACCAGGGAGTTGGAATGGCAAATAAAACTAAACGCATTCAACTTCCCTGGTTTAAACGAAAATTGTAATATTTCTTGTCTGTTGAAATTGAAAAGTTATCTCAGATAGAAAATCAGTGGGTATGTTTTATAGTGGATTGCCATTGAACACTACTTGCCAACTTTAAGATACTTATTGAACTACAGTAAGGATGACTTTGTATAAGTGGGTATATGAATGAATTATAGCTATTGACCTAACATTTTTTGCCCCACCATTTATGTTATATAATATCTTTCCCCATACATGTTCCTTCTTATTTAAGGAAGTGTATTTTAATATCATAAAAATTTTTTTGGGGGGGCAATAAGATATGGTTATTATTCAAGAACTATATTGTTCACTTACACATATATATGTTTTGGAAAACTATATACATATTGAGTATTTCGGGATACAGTTGGAGTAATTATTATGAGGTAGGCATTGTTTAATGCAATACTAGACAACAAGTCATTGGATTTATGTATCTAAAAAGTACTTTCAAGCCCTAAGTGGCTGATTGTGTTACAAAGGGGAAAGTTTGCCTGATGGGAACTGAAGGTACTAACAGAGAAGTTTTCAATGCTAGACTTGTGTCTTGAATGTTTTCTTCTCTTTTTAGTTGTTTTTTATATATATAAAAAACGGACTTTTGAAAATGTTTTTTTAAAAAAACGTTTCCTTTGAAATGGATCCTTTTTTAACAATTGTTTTTTAAGAAACGATTTTATAACAGCTGTCTAAACAGTACATATTGGTCACGGTTCCTTTAAGAAGTATAGTTGTAAGAATAGGAAGTGACGTATGTACGTTGCTAGCACAGTGCATAAATAACTTTGAGCTTTTAAATGAAAAAATATGTTTCTCTGAGGAAGCCATTCTAATTTGATTGGCGAAAACGCTGTATCTGGTGTTACAAATAAAATATTTTTGCGTTCAGAACAACCTACGCTTGTTGGTACGATTTGTGGATTTGGAGCTGTTTTTCTTTTACTAGTTCAGCACTGAAATAAATAGGACATGCTGGAGGGACAGATTCATAACCCAGAGGCTCCCTTCACTCTGGAATAAAATCCCAGTCCAGGTTAGGCAGAGTCCCACATTGACTCTCTTCAAGAGGAATCTTGATGAGTGGATGGGAGATCGTAGGTTTACCCCGGCTATCACTTCTGTGTCACTGTTAGACAGAGGCACAGTATACTAACCTCAAAAAAAGGCATAGCAAAATTAATTTAAAATGGGTGGCGAAAGCCAAACACACTCTGCCTAGGCTTATAAATGCCCTAGGGCAGATAGCCTAGTATGAACCTATATATGTTTTCTGTTCTGTTTTTCGTGTAGTTGTTGGTCTAAAAATGTCTGGCAAGGAATCGAAACAGATGTGTTTCAAGAAATGTGATAACTATGGTAAAAAATGCCGGAGTGATAAATGCACATTTTGTGTTTATTGTCTTGGAGCTGTCCATCTCCAGAAGTCGTGCCCTTTTTGTCTTGCCTTTAATCATAGAGCACTCCTGGATAGGAAAAACAAATTGATCCTGAAAGGACTTTTAAAACCCCCCCCTTCTCAGAGGCACTGGAAGAAGGTCCGTGTTCTTCCAAGTCTGACAAGTCTCCCTCTTCTAAGTCTGATAAATCTGACAAATCTGGAAAGAGGCCTTCATCTTCCACTTTATTGGAGCTGACAAAAAAAATCCCCAAACTGTCCTCCTTGGATCCAAAGATTATTGGATCCGACAAAGCTTCATCGGCTCCAACACCTTCTTGCTTGGTGCTAGTTGAGTTTGAACAAAGGAGCCGCTCTCCCGTATACTAAGATCTCCAGTTCTACAAAGGACAGAATCTCCCACCACCTCGACTCAGAATTCTAGGAGTCTTTTGAATGAGGACATGGATTGGGTGGTACAAAAGCTTTTACAGACACCGGCGTTGGCCAAATTACTGTTGTATCGAACCCCCAGGGCTTCGGATCCTACGACATCCAACTCTCTGCTCCGATTCCTCCTCCGATCTAACCTGTGGCTTTGGAGTCTGAAGGTCTGGAGCTGATCTTAGTGGAACTGTCAGATCCGCGACCCACCACAGTTTCTATGTATCCGACCATGGCTCAGAAGTTCTCTGCTCCATCGGAGCTGGAGGAGTCTAGGAACCAACACTCTCCAGTCGGGTTCAGGGGTGCGAGTTGGATCGGACAGTTGTCGGATCCAACTTTGCATCACGGAGCCTTGGCTCAGCTGAGTTTTGCTCCTACCTCAGCCTCGGGTCTGTTGTCTCTGGTTCCGGGGGTCGCTCTGCTTCTTTGGATCCAGAGATATCCTCAGATCAGGGATGGGGGAGGGGGGGCTTTTTAGGTAATGAGGAGGGTGCTGTCTCTGCAGACAGGTCCACAGTCCTCTCCGGATATTCCTCCCTCTAAAGCATTGGTGCGTGCCTCTATACCCCTGCATCCACAGGGATGCAGAGATCCCAGGCCTCAGGATGCCCCACAGGGCATCCTCCACTCTTCCGAGATGTCACCAGAGTACCCTTCTGAGAAGGTCCCTCAGAAGAGACTGTGCTAGAGGGGAAGCACTTGCACTCCCCAGAGGAGTCCATCACTTCCGTTGTGGACCTCGATGAAGCTGAAGGGTCCTCACAGTCACCTCCTGATGATGTCTCCTCTGGACATTCTCAGTCTGAAGTTGGAAACATGGTCTCTCCAGTTCTGATGATGGCCAGAAATTCACTCCTGTTCCCAAATGTAATTCGTATCATCTCAGCTTCTCAGATGGTGTCTGTGAGGTGTACAAGAGTAAATGAAAGAGTTTTACCTTGTAGTCAGAGTGTTTCTCTCTCTTCAACTTCAGTTCTCGACATTTAAAAATGTTCTTAACACTGATCAATTATTACTTCAGCCTTCTTTAAGAACTGTAGATCATCTTTGGAGCAACAGTTTTGAAAGGTATCCTGTTGTAATGCCACCTAGATAATGTGGTAGCTTGAGATTCTGACCCCGACAGTCTTATTTGACAGACTTAATTTAGAAGTTATGTACTTTCCATAATGCTGGATCCTTTTCATCCTATTCCATTTGATATGACATCCCTCACTCCAAATGTTTATAGTTCTGGATACCTGGCAGATCATGAGAAAACTTTTATCACCATTTTCTCTTATAGCCAGAATTTTTTCATGAGTGGCTACCAAATTTGATCTGAGGATAAGGAAAGCCCAAGGGGACTATGGGAGGAAGAAATTCTTAAAGGAAGTCGAGGCTAGGACCTTTAGCATTGTCAGATCGAGCTAGGACAAGCAGCTCCAAACCTGACAGTCATGACTGACAGATCCAAGATGTAAAGGATCCAGTGTTACATTAAGTACTTCCATTTTCTTGCTGTTGCTTTGAAGAACAGAAGCTATCAACTGTTGTAATTTTTGTGGCATATTTGCATCAGTTGGCATCCAGATGGATGAGGGTGTCAAATGTATGTTGGCATTTCAATTTAAAGAAACTGTTTTGAGAAGGTTTCCAGAAGTTATACTTCATGTGGTGAGTAAACAAACACGAGGAAAGATCAGACCAAATGGAGAAGTAAGCTGCCTAGTCTTATTGTGCTTTCCTAGTACTGATTTTTATTTTATTTTATTTTTTTAATTTTGCAACATTAATGTTTTTTGGTGTCTAATTGTGAGTGCTTGCTGACTTCTTACTGTGTCGTCTGTTTTTTTTTTTTTTTTTTTTTTGCAACAGTTGCATGTCGCCTAGCTCGCTTGCGTCAGCAGAAATCTGAAGTCTGCTGCTGGACTTAATTCAGTGGTTTTTACTTCCATAGTTCTCTGCTGACTTGGTTCTTTAACCTGACTTCAAAACACCACAGCTCCAAAGATTTTAAAGCTTGTGAGACACCATATTAAATATTTATTAATATACCTGTAGCTCTCTGTTCTGGCGTTTTGTAAAGGTGTAAACCTGCAATTTCACTGCAATACAGATTTATTTATTTCCCTCTACTGGATAAGCCTCTCTGTTTTTAGCTAGGTCGTCTGTCATTTCTCTGTAGTTTTATATCTGCAGTTACCCATTCTGCTGGTCAACAGTTTTCATAGTTACACTTATTCAGCATCACCTGTTTGTTTAGCAAACCTTTGAACTTGATTTTTGGGCAGTAATTAAACCTTGGCACACTTTTAATTTACTGTATTTTTATGACTCATCTGCTAGTTTTTGGATCTATCTTACTGTGACTGGATTATGAGGATGGGTGGTTGGCATAATGGTTAAAGTATTTACTTTACAGACATGAGGTACAGGGTTTGATTCTCAAATTGACCAGGCTTATAATGGCCCAGAAGGGCAGCTAGCCTAATACTTACCTGTTAATCAATAAATGCCCATCCTTCTGCATTAATGAGAACTTTGCAGTAGACCCACCATCACACTGGGGATTGGCAGAAACATGGGAATGTCAAGCCATTTGCTGGGCATTTAGGCTGTAGAATGGGGCTCAGTGGTCACATTCAATCCCCCATGGACTTGCTAGTCTAGATGGTCTTGCAAGTTATTACATGCGAGTTATCTGTTGCCAGTTTGCAACTAAAAAGACAGTCTATTTACTGCTACTCATGCATTTGGGAAAAATCTCATGATACAAAAGTCATCCTTGTGCTATTGTGGGCAAGCATTACTGTGTCAGTTGAGAGGAGGTCACTGGATGCAAGATCCTGTAATGGTTTATTATCATAGTGTGACTTTTAATTATGAACAGTGGCATATGCCAGGCATAAAAGGATACGTTCCCTGATATTATACCAATTAACTTATTATTCCTCTACAGTTTTAGGGCACTGGTTTTGCTGGGAACTAGAAGTGTCTTGTCTAACTTGGTGAATAGTTGGCCAATGAGGGCAGAGCGTTACTGTTAATAACATTCATATAGGCTGTTCAGACCTGTGGTATTTAGTTGGTGTTTTACATGTTCTTCCCACCCTTCCATCATTTTACTAGCTCAGACCTCATGCCCCATCCATGCTGCGTATACCAGCCACTCCATGTCCCCCTCAATTTATTCTAGTAATTGCGTGGGATGTTCACAGATTGAAGTGCAACAGGGCTCAGCATGTCTGGGCTTCTTTCGAGGGGGGTTCTTACTTGGCATACCCTGTCTCTCACCCTTCCTTTTTTATGGCAGTGTGGCCTGGTCTGTAGTTGGTTGTGCAGTATGGACTTGTGGTATTTGTCATACCTCTGCTGCAGCTTAGCCAGGCCCACTGCAACCTGCTGACCATGCCTCCTCTGGAGATGTCCGTGACCTCCATCAAGGATCGTTGAGACACCTACATACCATCCTACTCCGCCAGGTTGAGCACGCCCCTCACTCCTTGCCACTTCATCAGTTACCAGAGGCATTAATTGAACATGGGTAGTAGCAAAGTCTTTACCCCTCTATGCCACTGAAGCAGAGTATTATATATTAGAAAAACCTTCTGCTGACATTCTGCCCTCTCCACTTGACCCTGTTGTTTTTCAACTTTTGAGGTATCACAGTGTATTTTGAGGTATCATAGTGGTTCACATTGGAGATGGATTGGTTTCAGGATGTCTGCCTTTTTGAGCCGGCTAGCCATTAAGTTGTCCAAGTGCCACTATGGGTTGAAACAGCACACTCCCCAAGCATCAGTTTTTTTTTGTCCTGCACCCAGGGGACCTGTTGTTTCTACCAGCCAAATGGTGGCAACCTGATTAAAATTTGTGTGGGTGATCTGTTTCAGTGCCAAGTTTATCTGTATCCAGCCTGGTATCGTCTTAGATTTGTTGTGAGATACTGGTGTTACCTGTATTACAAAAGCCTGGTTAGATGAAAATTCAAGCCCTTGCTTAGCAACTGCAGTGCCCCTTGGATTTATGGTCAAGCACCTGAGATCAGGCAAGATTAGAGGTTGGGTTGTGATTTGTTCTCCTCTGAAGCTGACAAAGGTAAAACTTGAGTATGTTGTGGGTGCAGAATCAAGCTGTGTATTCCCCTTTGTTTATCTGCCATCTGGTCGTGTGAAGTCAGTCATTGTGGAGTTTGTGGACTTCCTTATCAACCCAGTGCTGGTTGTTGTCCTTGAACTGGTTAAGTTTGGAAGATTTCAAAATCTCTTATGGCAGTGAGCCTGTTACCCTTGCTCAAGAATTCCTATCTGTTGTGTTTTTTTTTTCAAAATTTTTTTGTCCCTGTGCCACCATCCTTGGATATTAACATGGGGGCAAGAGCCATCCAGAAAAGCTGTGTTCCAGGCATCCATGAAGGTGCTTTTGTCTCTGTCTATCTGCAGCCCATCAGCCTTTGTGACAGCCTAATTTACAACCAAATGGCTTGCCTGTACTACCCTGCAGACCATCCTAACCAGCAACCTCTGGACGTGTGTGTATGTATACATATGCACTCACATAGGGGAGGCTGACATCACCATTGAACCTCTTTTGCAGCCTAAATACCACTGAATGGCTTGCTAGTCACCTAGTTTGCTGATGTGACCAATGCAAAGTAGATTGCTGTGCATTTATAGCAAGTCCTAACTCTGCCCCATGTGGCAGGCATAGACACTGCATCACTGCAAGGCAGCCAGCGATCACCACTTGACAGATACATGATTCCACATGTCCCCTGAGAGCTGCCATCACAAGCTTGGGATTTCAAGCCTACATCCTGTTATCTGTGGTCTACTGGGAGCCACAGTCACATTATAGTGTATTGCCTGACACACTAGCTGATCATGAATTGCCTCACCCTCCACCCCCAAAATGTGACTTATTCCCATCCCCTTACTCCACCCAGCTGTGTCAGCACCCGAGCCACTAATTCAGATTGAGCCTACATAACAGAATTGGGCTACTGTGAACGGTCTTGGCTTCACTCAGATGATCACCTTTTCTGCTTATCATTTTGGACATAAGTTTGGCTAAGTATTCCAGCCTGATGTCTGTCTGATTCTGTGGTGAAATCTATTTTGACGTCAGTTTACCAGCTCAGTTTGCAGTTACCCTACCCCATTTACAGACCCTGACTTTGACTCTGTAGAATACAGGAATTTGCATGCCTTAAATTGATCAGTTTGCTCCTGCCTTTGACTATTTTCTTTTGTTGTCCAGTGCAAGGAGTCTAGACAAGTAACTTTTAGCCCTGTAATAAAACCCCTTCCTGAATTTGCTTGCCTCACCACTGCATATAGCCTGTTCACATTGTACCTCAGGGTCTATATTAGATCACCGAATGCTTAAAAAAGAGAACGGTGATTAATCAACCCAGTGTAAGTGAAAGCTTACAATGTCGAACTGTGTCAGAACAGAGATTTTTTTTCCAAGAGATGAAAATCGCTGTTCCAACCAAAAAAAAAAAAAAAAACACTTTAAACATTACATTAAGTGGGGGGTTGTGACCCCCCACACTTAAATATACCAACTCTGAGACCGCACTACAGTGCTGAAAACAGCAAAGTAACAAAGCGGCCAGGCAAATTCTTTCCCAGGGAAAGAATTCACTTAAAAGCCGCTTCGATATTTTGCCACTTCAGTCTTTTTTGCTTGACCAAGACGCATTCGAAAGAATGCGTCTTCGGTCTTCTAATAGGAACTCGTACCTCATAAACCATGGCTCGACATCTCTAATCTTCCTTTTTGTATTTTAGGTTATTGTAAAAGTTCCATACTCAGTCTGATTCCACTGTTTGAGTATCATGTTTGTATACCAGTCCACTGTGGTTTCTGCATTACACATAGCATGGAGATGGCCCTGAATGGGTTTTGAATGATGCCCTTTGGAAAGGGATCAAATGTGCTTTTCTTTTTTGGTCCTCCTTGATCTCACGTCAGCATTTGACTTGGATGATCATGGCATTCTTCTAGTCCATTTGTGGACTTGCTGTGGAGCTATTGATACTGAAGTGAAGCAGTTTCTCTTCTGCATTTCAGTCTGTATACAGTGGACAGTGTATTGGATGAGTTATCCATCCTCTCTTCCTGTCACATACCATTTGCTGTTCTGTGTGTACATGTGTCCATTCAGTGAATTTGTTTAGAGGAGAGGTATTTCATTATCATTATGCTGAAAATACACAACTCAATCTCTCCAACCTTCTGATCTGTTTGTCTACTGCAAATTCCTTAGTTGAGGATCTGGAATGATCCAAAACTGGATAACACACGCTGCTTATGATGTCTAAGACTATTGCTGTAGCTGTTCCTTCACCTTAATGGACTCAAATTACTTCACCTTAAGTCCAGCTGTTGTGTATAATGGTGATATGCCAGTATTTGTGAAGAAAATTAAATTGTTAGTGTGATTACTGATGATAGAACTGGCATTTTAAGAATGAGTTGTCAAGTTTTGCCAGATCATCTTGTTTACAGCTTTTTATGTATGAAATTTTTTGGGCATCGAGCATCTTCCTCTTCCTAAAGACCTAACTAATAGTAAATGCTATTATATCTGCCTAAGTTGGTTACTGTAACTCCTGCACCAGGAACTACCTAACAGTAAACTTGATTGACTGATTGTGGGTGATTAGGAATCCCATTGCTAGCGTGCTTACAGGTACTTCTTGTGTGAAAATGACTCCGGTTTTGCAGATTCTGTATTGGCTACCATTTAGTCTTCTACCACCTTTAAAGTCATATTTGGTTTGTTTAGCCATACACAGTTTGGGTTGCCACTGTCTTACGGAGGACTTGGACCCTTACTGTCCAGGTAGGCCTCTTTGGTCCTTTTCCTTAGGATTGCTAGATGTTCCCAAGGTATGGCCGTAGACCTCTGGTATCATTCTTTGTACTAAAAGACTTCCTGCCTGTAGATTCTCTTTTTCTAGTAGTTGAGGGAATCTCTTGCACTATCAGGTTTAAAAGATCCCTACCTATTTAGGTTGGTATACTATTACTTACTCCTCAGCAAATATTTGACTACATTTTATTTTTTTATCATGTTGCATGCTCCTGTAGTTAATTACTGCTGTATTTAGTATTTTATTTGTTTTTTTGTCTGTGTTATGGTGTATGGATTCAAGCACTGGGTCTATATCACATAGTCGAAGTCTTATAATTTCTAACACGTAATGTTCGAACTATTATGTTCGAAATTATAAAACTTTGACTATGGATAATAAAAATAAATAAATAAATAATAAAACAGAAAACAAAATAAACTGTTTTAAGCAGGGGGGCAAGCCTCCCTGCACCCCACACCCCTCACTACTTAAATATACCAACTCCGAGATTGCATCCCATTGAACAAAATGAAAACCTCCACTTATGGAGATTTCCATTCAGATGCGCAAACTTACAAATTTGAACTTATGGTCTCGACCGTATCAGGTTCAAACTTGTAAAAGTTCGACTACATGATAGGAACCCTTCAAGCACCACAATAAAACTGAACTTAAACCTAAACTCAGGTGTGATTACTTACTTTCAAGATGATAGCTGTCATTTCTCCATAAAGCAGGAGGTATTGATAAAGCCCCCAACACTGTATAAGTGATAAAGTTCTTTTAGTGTCTTTCAGCATAGCTGATGTGATGACTTGGAACTGAAGGCAGTGGCATATGCCTTTGTAGGACAGCGATGCTTAGGAGTTCCTTTTAAGAGGAGTTTCACCATGCTACCCTTAATTGCACTTTCAGAGGTGAGGTGCATCTTGGTGAGCAATCTGGAATGATCACTAAGAATATAAGAAATGTTCTCTATTTTAGAGGATATAGAATGTTTATTTTAATGCAGTATATACATATATGGATCCCCTTCAAAATATATATATGTGTGCATATACATATATAGTTCTACCTCAGTAGACTGAAATCCCACTTATCTGACTTTCAAAACACAGAGACAAGAAACCCGAAACTCCAGAATACCACTCGGAACACCAGATGTACACTATGGGTAAGTAACTGCTTGGCCAGCATGTTGACCTTTGCCTCTTACCTCCTCCTCTGATCTCAGAGTTGGTATATATAGCTGGGGGGGGGGGTGCAGCCCCCCCTCACACGGGTGGGTATTCTTTACTTCATGTTATTGTGTTTGCAGGGTTGGGCGAGCAGTCACTTATCCATAGTGATCTGTCGGTGTTCCGAGCATCTTTTTTTTCTCTGTGTGTCTGTGTTAACAAGAATATGTGGTTTTAGCCCTCCATTTCTTTCTTTTTTCACCTGTTGACACATATATGTAGGAAAAAGTCTTATAGGTAGGTATTAGGCTATCAGCCCAAGGGCCTAAGTAAGCCCAGCCAACAAAATTCCCTGGCTTACGCCACCCAAGAAAGTTGTTTTCCTGTGCCCCTGTCGAGCAGAGCCACAGAAGTGATCCCCTGGGTGTATTTCCTATTTCCTATCCACTCATCATGATTTTTCTTGAAGAGTGCTAATGAGGAACTTTGCTTGACATAGATGGGTAGCTTGTTCCAGAGTATTGGAAGTCTCTGGGACAGGAATCTATCTCTCCAGCATGTCCTGTTTATTGTGATGACAAGGTTTAGGTTCCTAGAGCATGTAGCTTGGAGGGATTGGGATTTCTTTAGGTGTAGCATGTCCAACAGCTCTGGGTTTGACATAGCCTTATATGTTAGGCAGAGATCACCTCGGAGTAGATATGCTATGGAGTAAAGCTGTTGTTTTTTGAGACGGTCAGTGCAGGGCATCTGTTTGAGGCCAGTAATCCTCTTTGTGAGGAACTTCTGTGGCCTTTCCAGCTGCTGCAGATGTCTTGTGAGGTACATTCCAAAAGGGGCGTTGTACTCTATAATGGGTCTAATGAGTGTCGAATAGAGGGGAACAATGACCTCTTTTTTTCCTGGATGAGAACCCTTTTGTGATGAGGTGAGCCACGTAGAAGGATTTCCTGACCACTGTGGCGATGTGATTATCAAAGGAGAGACTACTCTCCGCCTGGGTCCCAAGGTCTTATCACACATTCGGCATTAAGTAGACTGCTACCTATGTGGTAGTTCATGGGTACAGAGTTTTTACCAAAGGGGATGACAATGCATGTTTTGGCATTGAGCTTGAGGCCATGGCTCTGACACCAGGCATCTGTCTCAGTGAGGCCCTTCTGTAGGATCTTCACATCATTTGGGGACTCGACTATGGCTCCTAGTTTGCAGTCATCTGCGAACTTCGTTAGCCAAAGGCCTTCTGTGTTCTTCTGTACTTCAGAGAAGTAGATACCAAACAGGAGAGTTCCCAGGACTGAACCCTGTGGTACTCCACTTGTCACTGGTTTTAAGCCATATTTTTAGTGTGCAACATTTACAGTGTGGGTTCTGTCAGTGAGCCAGTTGGCAACCCATTTTGTGACATAGGGATTTGTACCTAGTTTAGTGATTTTAGCTATAATTCCAGAATGGAGGACGGTGTCGAAAGGCTTGGCAAGGTCAAGATAGGCTGTGTGAACCACCTTACCCTTGTCTACGGCTTTGGTGACTGCCACAAAAAGTCGATCAGGTTCAGGAGTCATGATCTGCCTTTCACAAACCCGAACTGGGTGGGGTCCAGGGTTTGGAGGTTACCAGTGTTTTTGTTTGAGTTCCATGATGATACGTTCCATGGCCTTACAGACCAGGCTTGTCAGGCTAATAGGACGATAGTTCCCAGGATCAGTGGTGGCTCCCCCTTTGTGGAGTGGGATAACTGTTGCTGTGTGCCATTCAGTGGGCACAAAGCATGACATGAGGCTATGATTGAACATGGTGCTTGGGTGGGGAGCCAGTTCGTTCTGAAGTTTGTGTAAAATGCAGCTGGGATGTTGTCCGGTCCTATGGATGCTGTGTTTTTGGCTTTAGAGAGTGCAGCTTTTACCTGTGTAGCTGTGATTACAGGGACTCTGCATTCTTCCTGTATAGATATGGGCCCTTTAGGGGGTGAGAGGGGAGTAACGTTAGCACTGAAACTATCTGCCAGGATGTTGGCAATATTAGTTGGTTCTGTAAACACAGAGCAGATCTGGGTGTTGCCATTGAGATTCTTGACATAGCTATAGAATGCTTTGTGGGTGTCCCTAGAATCAGTGGTGATTTTGTTTTCGTAGCTAGCTTTGGAGGATCTTATAAGGAATCTCAACTTCTTACTGAGGCTGACCAGGGAGCTCCTCCACTCATGGGATTTTACTCTCTTTTGCAACAGTTTCTTCCTTCTGTTGTACAGTTTGTTTATGGCAGGGGACCACCAGATTGGCTTCCTGTTTTTGGAGGATAGCGTCTTGGTTTTGTTTGTGATAGCACGATCCATGCATTCGTGTAAGTGCTTAGAGTCCATGTGTGTAGGATTCAGCAGTTGTAACTGTATTGTCCATCTGTATGGGTGTCATGAAGTTCGCCACTTCTCTCTTAAGAAGCATGAAATTGGCTTTGGAGAAAATTTTTACCGTGGCTTCCTTAATGGGGGGTGGGGGCAGGATGTGGATATCTAGGGTGATTAGCTTATAGTCAGATTTGACCAACAAGGAGTTGACTTCAGGAGTGGAACACCGGTCACTCATGTTAGTAATGACTAGGTCTAGGATATTGTTACTTCTGGTGGGGGTGTGGATAAGTTGATCCAGGGCATTGGAATTTGAGTTCCAGGAAGTGTTGAGCGAAGGAGTTGGTACATGAGTAGTTTTCCCAGTTAATGGTGGGGTAGTTGAAATTGCCCATTATTAGGGTGTTTGGTTGAACCCTAATATTTTCCAGTATATCAAGAAAAGAGGAGTGTGAATCCTAGGGCATAGTGGGGGATCTGTAGCAAGCTACAATTTGGATTGCAGTTTTGCCCAGAGTCAGTTGCACTTGGATAACCTCGGATGCATTATGCTGAGCAACTAGCCTAGAGATGTGGATATCCTTAATGAATATGGACACACCTCCACCTTTGGTGTTCCGGTCCAGGTTAGGTGGCTGAAAAGTGTGTAGAGTTTATGGTGTTGAGAGTTTTAATGATAGCGTCCTTTCACACTTGTGGTGTACATTTCTTTGGCTGTTGTCTGTATTTGTGTAACTTTAGTAACCCCTGAAGATGGCATGTCCTTGGGTTTTAAAAAATGCCTGAGGTGTAGGGATACAAGTTACCCCTCCCAGGATATACTTGTTCAGTGTGTGTATTGTTTGGGTGTTGCCCATCCCAACTCTGATTTGTAGAACTCTTCAGCCTATGTGGCTTTTGGTGCCAGAGGCATGGAAGATAAGAGGGCCAACATAGTTCTAAGAGGCATGTCACCTGCCTCTCCTGTCTGCCTATATAGTTCTTTTCTTCTGTTAAGAAACCCAAGAAGAATAAGTAGAGGGCTTGAGACTGACATCAAGAAAAAAGTTAGAGAGAAACCTGAAGAGAAACATAGAAGAGAAAGAGTCCTGTAAGTTTCTTTCAGATTCTCTTCTTGACTCTTTTTCATATCTAAGTATCATATTATCTCCTGAATCTCAGACTTCCCAGTACTGATCTCCTCCATCCTTGGCTCTGGCTTAGGATCCATCCTGTGTTTCGGGTCAGGACATTTCAAGTCCATTGATTGCAGCAAGTCTGGTTCCAAGCAGGGATCTTTCCCCATTTCTTGCCATTACGTCAGCCCCTGAGTTTTCCCAGGAGCTGCCTCCTCTTCATGTCTGAAGTTCTCTTTTTCAGGCCCAAGGAGTGTCCTTGCCTTTATCTGGAAACAAGAGCTCACATTCTGCGGCTTTCTCAAGGTCCATGAGATCTGCCAGGAGCACCAGCGATGTGTGATCTGGACCAGCTGTTGAAATCTTTTTTTGAAGACCAAGATGGATTTGGGATCATCCCCCCCCCCACCCTGGGGGGGGGGTGTCAGGGGGGAGGGGTTTTCCCCATCAGCTCTGGCATCATCTGTTCCTTCTACAGTCCTCCTTTCAGCTCCAGTGCTCATGGATCCAGTGAGCCCTAGCTTATCACTTCATTGGTGTCGACAGGTCCTCAGCCCAGTCTTCTGCCTTTACGTTATCAACTCCGATGAGCAGAAACAAGAATATTCTGGCTCCTACAGTTTGGATCCAAGTGCCTGGGGACTTTTTCAACTCTGAGATTACTGGATCTTTCCCTGCCCCTGTCCCCATGTACTCTGGCTCTAAACAGCTTGTCTCCAGACTCTGCTTTGGACACAGCACAGTTGGTGGTTGGTTTGGGGGGGGTGTCTTCTAGGTCTGAGGATCAAAGAGGTTCCCTCTCCAGCCATCCACCTCAATGTTTGTTCATTGCAGAGAGGTTGCTGCCTTTCTCTGAAATGGGAGTTTCAGTGCCAGTATCAGATTCCTCCCAGTCTCGGATTCTCACCAGGGGTCTTTAGGACAGGCCATACCACTTGGCTTCAACCAGCCCCTAGCTAGTGGCACTCCCTCAGCCCCCACCCCCAGGAAGTACACAAACCAGAGTAGGAGGAATCACTTAAACTTACCTGTGGAGTCTCTTACCAAGGATTGTGACCTCAATGAATGGGAAGAGTGTACCCAAAGTCTCCTCATGACAGCTTCTTATTTGATAATCTCTTAGAATGCGACACAGTGAGAGGGATGGTTCACCAAAGCCCCTTCCTGAAGGAGTATCTTTCTTAAGGTCTTCAGCACAAGCCCTTCTAATTTGTGTGTAGTACCCCATCTGGACACCTTTGTCAACCTGGTGTCCAGGAGGGCTTTAAGAGAACCAAATGCAATGGAGCCCATTCCATGTAAACCAGATAAGGTGTTTGCCTTTTTGGAGCAAAGGTCCTGCAGTTGATGCCATTGTGGTCTCTGCAGCCACCAAAAAAGACATCACTAATTCGATACCATAATTTCACCCCTTCCCTGAACTAGGAATCTGGGACATTGGACAGATTTGGTAAGTCCCCATATGCTTCAGCCATGTTTGTCCTTTATGCCGTGGTTTACATGGTTATACTGCAATGTGAATTTGCTTTTTAGGTGTCTGTCTGCAGCATCTTTACAGTCCCTGGCCTGTAAGTTACTGTAGACTCAGCTGTCCATGATGTTTTCTATTTCCAACGTGTCATTGAGGTTGATTTCTATTGCAGCCATTGGCATGGCCCAAGTAGCAGGCACAGGTGAGGTATTTTGCTGACGTGACTAATGTGTTTGTGTAACTTCGCAGACTGCTTTAGCACATCATTCCTTAATGCATCCTTTGATCGGTCCACTTGGTATGGACCCAAGGTTAAGGAAACCCTTACTAGGAGTGAGCAAAATGGTAAGATCTTTATCTGCCATGAGGATTCATTTGTCTACCCATCAGATGACCTTTTTCAGGAAACAGCAGGAGAAAAATGTTCTTCTGAAGGTCTCAACAGTTTTCCCAGGACATTCCTGGTAATAGGGCCCTCTGGGGCAGTGGTGTGAACTGTAGTGGGTGCTGTCCACATGGCAGGGGCAGGCCACAAAACTAAGGGTTTAAAGGTCCTTTCTCTGGTAAACCTTTCCAACACTTCTGAATGTTTGCTCGACTTCTCTACTCTGGAGGCAGTCAAGGGAGTACTTAGCTCTCCACCCAAAAGCTTGTGTGCTTGGGTGTTGAGAGTTATTATCAGAGGCTGCTGTTCCATTCCCCTTCTAAGTTCTCCAAACATGAGACAAAGGTCCTTTCCCGACATTCTACTCCATCAGCAAAGGGAGGCAGCAGCATCAATTTATTCAAAGGATTTCTTTTTCCATCTTTGTCTATCCATAGACATCACAGTCAGCTTTGAAAAATCCAACTTGGAATTCCATTCAAGCTCCAGAATTTTTCAGATTCCATCTGATACTTCCAGTCAAATTTTCAGGCTACCTGTGTCTCAATTGCGTTTTGTATGCATTCAAGCCAGTGAAGTCCTAGCTCTCCAGAGGCCACCAGCGTCATCTTTGCTCTTCTAACTAGAGCTTATGGCCACAACTGTTCCTGTGGTTCCCTTGGCCAGATTCTTCATGAGGATTCTACAGTGGACATTATCAGCTCAGTGGTCCCTGACAAAAACATTGTATGAACTTCCCTGTTTGTCTTAATCTGTTGCTGCCACATTTCTTGGTGGCTAACTCCAGTCAAGTTGTTCTAGGTCACCCCTTTGTTCTTCCGCAGTCATCACAGCCACTTCCCCACAGGTGTGGGCATTTTGAAGGGAAGGCAGCCCAAGATAGCTGTCCCCCATCGGAGATCCACCTTCGTATTAGTATCATGGAGATGAGAGCAATCCATTCAGGACTGCCTCCTTAGGAGTTGTCTTAGCTGTACAGATGGACAACATGTCTGTGGTGTGTTACATAAACAAGAGGAAACCCAGTCTTATTCCCTGTGTGGAGAGCCAAGTGGGTTTGGCAACAGACTATATCATCTAAGTGTTTTTTTGATAGGAATGCGTATTCCATGGAAGTCCAGCATTGTTTCGGTTACTCTCAGCAAGTGCATATTAATGCCACATGAGTGGTCCATCAATTCTTCATTACTGGCTCAGATTTTCAGCCATTTAGGCCATCCTTGCTGCAACCTTTTTGCCACCCCATTCAGTACCAAGTGCAGCAATTTCTTTGCATTGGTACCTCCACAGATACAGTCAGAGAGGGATGCTGTTTTGTATGCTTGGTCACCCAGTCTTCTCTATGCTTATTCCCCAGCTCCATTGATGATTATCAAGTTTTTGCAGAAAACTGCTGTTGCTGATGGAAAGAGATCCTCACTGCACCCTTTTAGCTCAAAACAGATCTGGATTCCCCTTCCTGTGGCCTCATTCAAAACAGTCTCCCTGAGTCCTGGATCTAGTTCCAGATCTGATGTCCTGCCCATCAGGTCAACCTCAACTAAAACCAAAGGCCCTTAAATTGACATCTTGGTTTCTTCAGTTCTTATGACAACATGATATCCCAGGCTTTCAAAGAGAGTAGGTGCTTAGCCTTTCTTCTCAGAAATCATCCACCCAGAAAGGTATATGGTAGCAAATGGAAGAGGTTTTCATTTTGGGCTGCTTAAAAAGGTCTTGACCCCTTTTCTTCTCCTTTGGATGCTGTTTGGAATTGTCGGCGGATTTTTTTTTTCCATTCAGGTACAAGTTACTCTGCTGTTTAAGTTCAATTGACAGCCACCTGTAACTTTAATATTGGTCGGGGCCAGCTTCCCATAGCAGGTTTGAGGTTTTTCAAAGCTTTTTTGAAGGGCATCTTTTTTGCTTAGGCCTCTGGTAAGAGATCTTGTCCATCCACACCCCAGGATCTTCCTCTTGTTCAGGTTTAACAAGGACTCCTTTTGTGAACCCTTTGCCACTAATGGTCTGAAGTTCCTTTCTTGGAAGGCATTTCTTTTGGTAATAGTAACCTTGACTAGGAGAGTGTCAGTGCTTCAAGCTTATGCTGTGTGTCTCCCTGTCTGGTGTTTTACAAAGATGGAGTTTTGTTGCAGCCTAACACACCACTACTCACTGAAAATCTCATTGATTCTGAATTCAGGTGGTGGAGACACCAGTCCAGGTCATTTCAAGGATACCTTTTGTAACCCCTCATGTTTCTCAAAGTCTGATGATTAGATGCTTCACGCTTTGCTTGAGTTGGAAGTCAAGTAGCTTGTAAGTAGTCACAGAATTATAGTAGGGGGTATGTCAGAAATTTTGGGGGGACTTTTTTCTGTTGACTGTGTAGACTGTCTGCAATTATATGGTTCTAACTTCAACTCAAGAACTCCATTTGCAAACTTCTATAACCATTCGAACCCAAGCTCTCTAAGGTACTACCTGAGCAGGTACTGTTCCAAGGTTCACAAGTGGGAACTCGACCGGCAAGTTGTCCAGAGAATAATTCAGAAATGAAAAGTTGTAGGGTGGACTTGGTTGCGTTTCTGGAACAGCTGGCAGGTCAAGAAGTTTAGCTGCAGGTACCCTTGCAAGGGAACATGGGTAATGAGTGCATCATTCACAGTCCCATGGAGTAGGGGATGACTTTATATCCTCCCATCCTTTAACCATTTCCTGCTCTTCTGGATGTTGTCACATGGTCTGAGAGAAGAAAGAATCAAGTTCTTAATAGCTGTTTGCCCAAGGTAGCCTTGTCCTTTCAGGTGGTTCTGATGAATATGGGAAGAGCCCTTAAAACTATCAACGCTTGCACTTTTCTAACTCAACAAGAGGGAACACTACTACACCCAAACTTTGAGTCTCAATCTGACAGAATGAATTATCTTATGGGGGACCACTTTCCTGTAACAGTGGTCTGTGCCTTGCATCCTGTCACCAGTAAGTCTGATTTGGCATAACAGAAGAGAGCTTCTGGAGCTGTGATATCCACATGTCCTTCAGGAGGCTTGCTTCCAGAAAATCATGGTTGTCAGAATGAGTTTCTTATTTTGGTACTAGATGGTATGATACTACTCTGTTGACAGCTCCTTGAGGTCCTTAACCTTTGTCCTCTGTTGTTTTCTGAGAGTTTAATTTTATTGCTTGTTAAAACCTATTGTTAGCCTTGCTAGCCTGCTTACTTTCTTTGAGATCCACGTGTAGCTCTCAGACCTACACTTAAGATGCTTTTCTGAAAACTTTTATAGTTAATGTTTCCGAAGCAAGACCGAGTTGTGTTTGGAAAATTTTAGCAAAAGTTGCTGACACATGTTGATTTATTTATTTACTTATTTTTGAAGATTTTTTTTTTATAGTACTCATTTTATCTAGATAGTTGCCAGAATTTCAAGCAGTTATTGTTAGGAAGCTTGCAAGCTTTTCACCCAAAGGTCATGTCTGACAATTCTTGAGCCAGTAGAATCCTGCTCCTTCTTTCCTTTCTCCAACCATAAGATGATGGAGGAGCATATTCTTCATGGACTGGCTCCCGGAAGGTGGTAGTTTCCATACATTGTCAGGGCCATCAATCTGAAACAGTCAGGCAAGCTATCTGTTTCTTTTTCTTCTAACATGTTAAAAGTCTCAGTAGGCAAGCAGTCTATTTTCCAACTGGAGTAATGGTAATGGTTGCATATGATTTTGCTACATGTCTGTAGGTCATATATTCAGGTTTATTGCAGGGCTTGTTCTGTAAGAGAGGCAGTGGCACTGCCTGCTTTGCTGTGATGTCTCTTTTTACTGTTTTTGAAGTTGTGAAGCTGTGACATAATCTGCAGTCAACACCTTGGCATTGTATAAGCTGGATTGTGTTTCCAACGACAGAGATGGTTGTAGGTTCATATGTTGTTCCTAGTTTGGGTTCGTATGTATGTACTAAAGTCAAAAGTCAAAGTAAACTTTATCGATCAGGTATACACAGCAGTGCAAGCTGAATGAAATTATGTTGCTTTGGCCCCCATGTAAAATATAATAATGAACACACAGTTTGAATGACAGTAAGACTAATGTACATACAGTAATAATTAAAATATTAATGCAATAAACTGCTACAGTTGAACAGGAAGACATTATTATACCACTAGGTATTGCAAGACTATGACTTCACATTGTGATTGCTTAGAATATTGCACTTCATCAGTTGTAGTATGATATATTCTGATGTTCATATTGCACATGTATGGAGTGGTGACTCACTCCTGACTATTCCACATTCAGGAAGTTATAGCCTAAGAAATCAGGCTAACTATCAGTTACTGAAGCAATTTGCCAGAGTGATTACTATAGCTGATACTTCATAGCAAGTGGCATATTGATCTCATTATTTGTTGTCATGCCTGGCATTCAAGTTCAGTCACCCTATAGATAGAGGGAAGAAGCTCCTGTTCAGTCTAAATGTTTTGCAGTATAAGCTGCGATACAGCCTGCCCGAGGAAAGGCAGAAGTACATGCCATGGGCAGGGTGAGTGGGATCGTTGAGTAAGTTGATTAACTTCTTAGCTGTTCTTACACTAAGTCCCATGCAAATTATCCATGTGTGGGAGTGAAGAACCAATGACTTTTTCTGCTGTCCTCACTACCCTCAGGAGAGCCTTGCGGTCAGATGATTTGCAGTTACTATATCAAACTATGATGTTATTTCAGAGGATGCTCTCGATGGTCCCCTTTTGGAAGGCTTCGAGGATGGACTGAGACAGATTTGCCTTCCTAATTTTCCATAGGAAAGTGCTGAAGTTGTTGTGCCTTCTTCACTGTAATGCATTGGAGTCGCTCAACCCTGCTTGTCCTACATTCAACCATTACAACAGTGTAATGATTTTTATCCATTGCTAGAAAAGAATTGTGATGGCTGACTTACTTCTTTTACTGAAACTGTTAAAACTTTGTGTAGGGCTTGGTCAGTTACCACAACAGGTTGACACGTTAACCTTTTCCCCAGAAAAGGTCATAACTGTAGGAAGACTGTATTGTGATGGATGTAGGGGGAGTATAGCATTATAAGTCTTGACTGTCAGCCATAGAGTGAACCCTGGTGCTGACCAGTGCAATAGTATGGTGAATTTGCAAAGAGGTTGACAACTTCTGTATATTCTACTAGAGGCTGTAGACATTGTAGAAACTGACTTCACATTACTTCTAAGAATAAGATCCTCACTGGGGTCCACATTGCTGCTGGAGTACAGATTTTTATTTGCCTTCCAAATGTTTAAGTTCACACACATGCTATATATCTGTATCTATATATAGATATATATGTATGTATATATAGATATAGATGGATGTGTGTGTGTGTGTGTGTGTGTGTATATATATATATATATATATATATATATATATATATGTATGAGTGAATTCATATACATGGAACACAGCAGTCTGAGATACGATAAATATTGATGTCATTACTTTGAAAACATGTACATCAATGAGCAGCTTGTCATGCACCAAGAAATAGTCTCGGTGAACACAAAAGAAAGGAAATAAAACATTGTTTTTGCAAGGGGCCCAGCCCCCCCGTACCCTCCATCTGGGGACGGCACCCCCACACCCCTTGCTAATTATGTATACTAACTTGAGATCACACAAATGGAAGGGCATATTCCCAATCTGGGAATTGCTCAGTCTTGAACACCTATCAGCCAGCTGTTTAGTTTGTCATAAATGGTCAACTAAACAGCTTTTGACCAAACACGTACTCCAACAATAGGATGGAACCAATGTTTGTGTATTATTATTATTATTATTATTAAGCTTGCAATCCAGGGGATCATTGAGAAGTCTAGCCCAAATTCCCAGTTGTGCACACAGTAGGCAAATGAGGGCTGAGTGAACCAAGCCTGTACCACAGGAACTACAGCTCACAGCTTTAACTCTCTGTGCCAAGTGCCAGACCTAAATAATTCAACTTCCTGGTGTGGGGAATAGAGCCCACAGTCTTCTCTACCAAAGCCATGTGTGCTACCTGTTGAGCTTCTCATTTCTGTACATTGGGGACATCATAGATAGTTATTAAGCATGCAGTTCAGGAGACTATTTAGGAGCCTAGCCTGGATTCCTAGTTGCTTCTCCAAGCACTGTGACTTGTTCAAGTTGCACAGTAGACAAATGAGAGCTGAGGGAATTAAATTGTGTAACACAGGAACTGCAGCGTACAGCCTTAACCTTCTGTGCCAGCGCAATTGTTAATCCATTGAAATTCCCTGTTCTGGAATCTCACCTGGGCCATGGTGGTGAGAGTGCCAAATCCTAACCACTAAACCCTCAGAGACCATCCCCACTAAAGCACCATGGCTTAAAGGCACTGAAAAGGGAGTTGAATCCTGCCCCTTTCAGCACTAGCCTTTTGCTGTAACTAAGAAATATTTAAATCCTGCACCCTTGGCATAAGAAGCAAACTATTGAGTCAGAGGTTTAGTCCTCTGCGCTGAAATGCTCATCCCATAGGAAGTTGGTTTGTAACTGAATGCATGGCACAGGTGCTTAGTCCCCAGCTACCTGGCTGCATCTCATTCGTGCTCATTTTGCTGACGTGGAGCCAGCAGACTGCTTATGTAGTGGGCTTTAGAACTCCTGGCAACTACTGTGAAAGCAGGGACAGTTCATTATCTAGTATTGAATGTATGTCATGTAGGATCTATGTCACATTATCGCAAATTTAAAATGTCAAACATGCCGAAAACTTGAAGTTCCGTTTGAGATCGCAGTACAGTGAAGATTGGGATATTTGCCCTTTCCTCACTGTAGTGCAATCTCGGAGTTGGAATATATATTTAGCGGGGGTGGAGGGTGCAGCCCCCCACATTATGGAGTTTGAGTTTTGGCATTTTCGCTCTTTTGAGCGTTTGACATTTTACGTCTTCGATAATATAATATAGACACTGTCATGTACCTAAATTTCTTCATAATCTTATTGAATAATTGCCATTTGTGTTTGTAGATTTAACAATATGATATCATTTTACCTCTGTGTCAGTACTTCAGAAAGTAAAATTGTCCATTAAAGCACTGCAGAGTTAAGATGCTATTCTTTTTCTTATCAACAGATTTTGTTTTATTTATTTATTGTTTTTCAGGAGGATCAAGAGGCAGGAAAACGTAGGCAGCAAAAGGAAAATAAAGAAAACAAAAGCAACACATCTACTCCAACAAAAGTCCATGAAAATAAGGTAGCATCAACACGTACTTGACAAGTAATTTTTTTCATTCTGAAAGTAGAGTTTGAGGCAGTTTTCATGTGGGTCTTTGTCATTCCCTTGATTGAATATTTCATTAGCACACAGAATATCTAATCTGTGATGATCAGCCACATAAGTGCAAAGTAACCTGGACAGAAAGAAGTGATTTGTGGAGCATGGAATTGCCGGTGAAGTGGACTCGTGCACTAAAAATAATGTAGAGTAGCAGCTGACAAATGTTGTCATCGTACTGATAGAACATTGTTTGGCTTAACAGACACTGATTGTCATCTCCCATCTTTGAGTGGAGTACTGTTAGCTGCTCCTTAGTAAGCAAAGAAGAAATTACTTTTCCTTCTCAGCAAGATAATATCCAATGTTCATTTTGTGATTCACTGCTGCAGTAACCTTAGCTGTAGGAGTTGTACCCTGCTAAGGATATAGCAGCTGGCCTGCTTCCAAAACTTTCAGGGCACTTTGCATGCACTCTCACTGTTAGCTCCAGCAGAGCTGATTTTGAAATCAGATTTGGGCACCATGCACTTTAGAGTTTTCCTGCTAATGAAGAACTCTTGTCTTGTGTGTTTTCAAGGATCGACAGTCTGCTAATGCTTTTCCATTGCTGGGCAGATAAGTTCCCTTTGAGGGTAAAAAAATTCCACTTTACTTTTTCTCACAGAAGTTGTACTTTTTCTGTAAAATATTAATGTTAAAGGTTTGAAAAGGTTGTTTTATGACTTTCACGTGACTTTTAATTACTTTTAAATGGGAACATCACTTTTTTTTTTTTTTACTTTTGTGGTAAAAAGTTGTTAAAACTATTTTAAAACAACTTTTTTCTGCTAACATGTTGTTTACTTTTGGGGACTGGGATAAATGTCTAAAGTGCTTTTTACTGTTTCAAATTACCTGTTTTTGCCGACTGATTCTGCTAGGGTTACATGAGGAATCTGGCATCTTTTTCAGCTTAATCATGGAACAAGCTACCAGTTACTCAGGTATTCCTTTTTCTCCACTACAAAAAGAAGAAAATTACTAATCAGCCTTTGTCACCACTGCATCAGTCGCAGATGACTGACTCTGCTTACTGGTTCCTCACACAATTCATTTTTTCCTTGACTCCCTCTGATGTAGTCTTTACGACTGCCATAGACCGGGATTAGACATGTCCCCAGCAGCAGTTGGACTGCCCTTGGCAGGCCAGGAGTGCCACTTGTTGGCTCTGAGAGAAGGGGTAGGGAATGCAACTCTGCGTAGCCAAAATGCTCTGCTTATCCCTAGGGAAGTTTTTCTTGGCATAAGTGGTTATGTTTCTTCATTATGATCTAATACCTGATTATAACTAGGATTTTGTGTTTGAGACATGGATGTCAATAAAGTTTGTTCTTCAAGTGAGTCTTGACAACCTTGTCAAGAACACATCATTTCCTAGGCTATAATTGGGAAGACCCAGTCATAATATTTTGTAGTGTTTGTTGCTTTATTTGCTTCCATGTACTACATTATTTAGGAAGAAAAGAAAAGCATATGGTAGTAGTTTTTATTATAGCTTAAAAAACTATAAGATTCCAGTCGCTGCCATGCAGAGTGTGGCTACCCAAACTAGAGCATCAGGAAGCCAGTAGACACGTAAATGAACTTAAACACTTGGTTATTTATGTATTTATTTTACATTTGTTAACCGGGGGTGTCTGACTGAGCCGGAAAGGCCCTTTTTCAGCAGAGGCCCGGGGAGAAAAGCTCCACAAAGAAAAATTACAGACACATTTAGTTATTTAGACATGATCAGTATACACACAAATTACAAGAGACATGTTTTTACAGTGGTATGTAGCACATAAACAGTTAAAGTGGAGAGAACAAACAAAAAAATATTAATTTTAAAAATAAAGGTAATTAATATATCTGTGGTGTACAGCTGAAATTTGGAACATAGATAGAATACATACATATAGTACACAGGTACAGTACATACATTGTAGATTAGCCAGTGTTTGTGAGTAAGATTGAAAACTATTATCAAGTGCTCTAGATTTAGTATGTATATGTTATCCGCTTTCACTAGCCTGGGGAGCAATCATGGCACTGCCAACTTTGCTTGAGATGTTGCCCAATGAGGTCTTTAAAGGAGGCTTTGGATGATGTGTTTTGAATGCTAGTAGAGACAGAGTTCCAATGTGATTTATTGAGTTATGAGTGAGTTATGAATTAACTGATCTGAAGTAGGATATTCATTTGTCTGCAACCTGTGGGTTATGGATCCGATATCGGATCCGAACCGGCATGGTTTTCCAGCTATGGATCCAAGCTCTCAGCTCCTCCCCTCACCCATAATGCCCTGCTCTACCCTCATGACCTCAGATCTCGTTTGCCGCGCTGGTGACTGGATTTGGGTACATAGCTCTCAGCTAAGTGGATTTTGTTTCTTGTAAAATCAGAGAATTTTTTGGTTTTTTGAGTGATTCTGAGTGAAAGTTTAGGTTTCCCTTTCTTATAAGTGTATTTTGACTTTATTTGAGTTAAATTAAGTAATTTTTATTCCCTCCCCTCGCTGTTGCGTAGAGTGTGTGTGTAGGCCTGTGTGTCCTTTTATTTTAAGTTACTTCTGTAGCTTTAGTGTTTTATAGATTATGGCTGACCAGCCTAAATCTATTTTTTCGAAATGCTCCGAGTGTGGCCATAAGCTCTCACCGGCTGATGGCCACACTCGGTGTGTTAAGTGTCTCGGGGTTGAACACCTCACATCTGGTTGCTCCATTTGTGCAGGGTTCAACCCCAGGGCACTGAGGGAGCGGAGGTCCAAGCTGGTCTTGGCGGGTCTTTTACCGCCAGACTCGGCTCCAGCCTCCGCTCCTTCGGGGACTACTGTGGCTACAGTTGTTCCCCCTGTGGCACCCCCTCCTGCTCCTGGGACTCAAACTCCCGCTTCTGGAGAGGAGAGGGATGCTACTAAAAAGGACCGGAGGGAGAAGCACCACAAGCGGCGGGCCGAGACCTCTGTTTCGGCCCCGCCAGCCAAGCGGGCTTCTCCCCCGGCTCCGCTGTCGGTTCGGTCTCCTCCTTCTCGGCTCCGGTCCCCTGTGTGCTTTTCACCGGGTCCTGAGGAGGAGGAGACCCGATCTCCGTCGAGGCTATCGAGGAGGCACTCCAGCCCTACCTCAGTAGCCTCTTCGAGATCTACCCATAGCCTTTCTGATGCTGATCTGGACCGGATGATGAGAAGGTTCATCCAGGCCCAGATGCAGATGGGAGTGTCTTGCCTCCTCCGGGGAGCTCAACACCCTTTTAGCCTATTGCTCCTTCTCCGACCCGCTATCCGGGTTCGGAGCAGCTGGAGCCGAGCAGCTTCGGAGCCGGGGTGGGTCGGCGCCGATAGTACTGGTACCGGATCCGACCCTGCCCTCGAGTGCGTCGGACCCGATCTCGGAGCCTGGATCCGAGCCGGATCCGGGGATCAGTGCTCCTTCGGCGCCGTCTGTGTCGGAGCGCACTGTCCCCGGATCCGAGTGCCGCGCCGGCTCCGATCCACTCTTCGGATCCGAGGGGAGCCGATTGTCGGATCCTTTGGTCGAGGTCGGCCCCTTCTGCTTTTGATGTAGTGGAGAGGGCTCTGTTGAGGGTCTCCGGACCCCGGCACTTGTTTCGGCTCCGTCCGCGCTCCTCTGCACTGGGCCAGGCTTCCACCATCCGGCCCCTGGGACAGCCCGCTTCTGTGCCCCAAGTTGCTCCTATGGAGCAAATTGCTGCTGCGAGGACTCCTCTGACAGCCCCCAGAGGAGGTCCCTCGCAAGCATACGCAAAAGGAGGCACATTGACTCCCGAGTCTCTCACAGAAGACACGGACTTGGAGGAAGGAAGGCTCCCCACGGTCACCCCGAGGATGTCTCCTTTGGAGACATCATGGAAATGCTCCGTATAAGGGTGGTCTGCCCCAAGTCTTCCTCGGACGAGTCCGTGTTCTTGGAGGCATTTGAAGCGGGCCCGTCTACCTCTTGGGTGTCCCCTGCCGACCCCTGGTGGACCTTATTACCACCAGGCGTGGAAGGAACCGGACACCGTGGAGCCAATTCCCAAAAGACCGGATAGGATCCTTAGTCCGCCATCCGACCGGACCCATTGGAGTAAGGGGCCTCCGGTAGATGCCATGTTGACGGCGGCCACAAAGAGGGAACTGGCTCAGGAGAGTCCTCAGTCCACCCACCGAGCAAGGAGTCTCGATGATGGACCGCTTGGGGAAGCGGATGTTCAGTTCGGCGACCTTCTCAGTAAGGGCGCTGAACTATTTGGCACATGTTATTCGGATGCAGCGAGATCTTATTAAGGAATACGCTGCATCCCCCCCTGAGTCCATTTCGAGGAGGACAGAGTTCTGCACTCCACCCATGGCCACTCTTAGGTCAGTTACAAATACTTCTATGCGGCTACTCTCCCATGCAACGGAGGGCGCTAGAGCTGCGGGACAGGACTGGTCACTGGGCGTCAGGCCTGGCTCCGTCACTGCGATTTTTCTGAGCCCTTCAAGGCGCTTTGCGACGCCCCTTTGATGGTTCTGCTCTGTTTGGCAAGACCGTTCGCGAGACGTTGACCCAGAGCGAAAGGACGGGAAGATGCTGTCTGCCGTCGAATCCGCTTCTCTGCACCCCAGAGGCCCTATTCTAGGAACCAAAAGGGTCAGAAGAAGATGTGGTTCCGAAGTCGCAGCAGTCCCAGCCTGCTCCGGACAACCAGTCCTTCCGTGGCAGAGGAGGACAGGGAGGACGCCGCCCTAGAGGCAGAGGGGCTCCCAGAAACTTCGGGTCCAGGGAACCTTTCTCTGAACGGCCCGCAGCAACCCTGAGGGTTGCCCGACTGCTCTACTCTGGAGGCAGTCGGGGACGTTCGGGGCACCTAGCGGCATGGGAGTCCATAACATCGGACCGCTGGGTTCTCCAAATCATATCCAGGGATATCGCATTCCTTTCCTTCACCTTCCAAAGTTGAAGTCCTCCCAGACGCCCCACCCGGTCAACGGGAGGCCGCTTTGGCAGAAATTGGCCATCTGCTAAAGAAAGGAGCCATCCAGCCCGTTCCCCAGACCAGATCGGATCAGGGTTCTACTCCAGATTCTTTTTAGTGCCAAAAGACGGGGAACTAAGACCAATCCTAGACCTCTCTCTCTTGAATCTGGCAGTCCCCAAAGAAAAATTCGAATGGTCACTCTGCAATCTATTCTCCCCTTCTGGGAGAAAATCACTGGATTTGCTCGATAGATCTCAGGGACGTACTACCACATCCTGATGGACAGGCGCTCCAGGAGGTTTCTCCGCTTCGGCTGGGAGCCAGTCACTACCAGTTCGGGTCCTTCCCTTTGGTCTCACCACAGCCCCAGGGTGTTCACCAAAGTACTAGCAGTGGTAGCGGCCCACCTGAGGCTTCAGGGGTGCAGGTCTTTCCCTACCTGGACGACTGGCTTCTTACCGCCCCAACAAGGCATCTACTTCTCTTGGCGAGACTCCTTTCTCCATCTTGCTCCTTTCTGGGCATCACAATAAATACAAAAGTCCAACCTGGCCCACACAGCTCTTAGATTTTATAGGGGCCAGGCTAGACACAAGGAGTTTACGAGCCTTCCTCACTGCGGACAGAGTTCTAAATCTGCAGCTCCAGGTGCGGGCCATTCTCCATTCAAGTTCTGTTCCAGCGGAGTTGGTCCTGAGGGCCCTAGGGTCCATGGCTTGCTATAGCACTTCTTCCTCTTGCCAGGCTCAATATGCGCATTCTACAGTGGACGCTCTTAGTACAGTGGTCATACCTTGCTCTCCCCATGCATCATCCCATAGCGATCAGCAAGGCTTGCAAGCGCTCCCTCTTGTGGTGGCTCCACTCCCCGGATCTCCACAAAGGCCGCCCATTTTGTGCTTCTCCCCTCTCGCCACGGTGACCACGGACGCCTCCCGCCTCGGGTGGGGGCACTTTGGCGGACAGTCCAAGGCACGTGGAACGATTCAGAGACCTTACTGCATATCAATGTTCTAGAGATGAGAGCAGTGCTCTTAGCGTTGCTAGCACTTCAGGACTTTCTTCCCTTGGGAACAATTGCGATTCAATCGGACAACATGTCTGTTGTCTGGTACATCAACAAGCAAGGGGGAACAAGGTCTTACCCTCTTTGTCGAGAGGCCATGAGAGTTTGGGAATGGGCAATCTCCACCAATCGCTTTCTAATAGCAACGCACATTCCGGTCGGTCCAACATCCTAGCGGACAAGCTCAGTCGCACCATTCTGACCCCTTACGAGTGGTCTCTCAATTGTCAAGTAGCGGAACGCATATTCGCACGGTGGGGAACCCTTCATGCGATCTTTTGCTTCTCCCTCAAACACCAAGTGCGACAGTTTTTCGCTCTAATACCTCCTCCGGAGGTACCCCAAGAGACGCTCTGGTGCATGCTTGGCCACCCGGTCTTCTGTATGCCTATCCACCCTTGCCTCTGATGCTGCAAGTTCTTCAGAAAGCCTCTCGGGTGGGTTGCAGAATGATTCTCATTGCTCCATTCTGGCCTCGACAGATCTGGTTCCCCTTCCTAAGGTCTCACTCGGTGAATCCTCCTTGGATTCTAGATCCCATCCGGATCTGATATCCCATCCATCCTGCATTCCTACTCCGAACCTGGACAACCTGAAGCTGACCGCTTGGCTGCTCCAGTTCCACTCTTGATAAGGACTCGGTATTTCTTCACCTGTAAAGGCTATTTTGGTGGCGGCTCATAAACCATCCACTAGAAAGGTTTACAAGCAAATGGAAAGCGTTTCTCTGTGTGGGCGGAGCGGCAAGGCCTGAATCCCTTCACGGTTCCTCTCCCTTTAGTGCTTGACTTTCTAACCACTCTCTTTAACGATGGTGCCAGCAGTTCCACAGTCAAAGTTCAACTGGCGGCAATTTCTCACTATCACATTGGCCATGACTCTAATCCTCTTATGTCAGCCAAATTGTGTAAAATTTTTCTTAAAGGTACTTTTCTTCTCAGGCCCCCTATAAAACAAGCAGTTCCTCCTTGGGACCTTTCTTTGGTCCTACAGGCCTTGACCGCTCCTCCTTTCGAGCTAGCGGCTACGGTGGATCTCAAATTCTTGTCCTACAAGACAGCCTTTTTGGTAGCCATTACATCAGCCAAGAGAGTTTCTGAACTTCAAGCTTTATCAGCTAAACCTCCTTACTTGGTATTTCATCCGGACCGTGTCTCCCTCAGGACCAACCCGTCCTTTCTTCCTAAAATCGCTTCTGAAGCAAACATCAATCAATCCATTAACCTCCTGTTTTCTTCCTAAATATGAAAACAAAGGTGAATATAAGCTACATTCACTAGATGTTCACAGGCAACTTAGATTTTATCTGAACAGGACAGCTGGTCATAGGCAATCCGACCAGCTGTTTATTTCCTTTGCAAAATTCAATTTGGGCAAGCCAATCTCTAAAGTTTCTCTGTCCCGCTGGATTTCACAGTGCATTTTATTGGCTTATCAAGCTTCAGGAAGGCCCGCACCGGAGGGTGTTCATGCCCATTCAACCCGGTCAGTATCTACCTCGGCAGCCTTCAAGGCTAGGATTCCTCTAGATGATATTTGTGCAGCAGCCACGTGGGCTTAATCTCATCGTTTATTTCCCACTATAAGTTGGATCTTGCATCTAGGGTAGAGCATCCTTTGGCTCAGCGGTGCTCCGGAATATCCTTCCATGATGGCCGCCCAAGATTCAGGTAGCTGGGGACTCTGTCCCACAGGTTGCAGACAAATGAATATCCTACTTCAGATTTAGAAGTTATGTACTCACCATAACGTTCCATCTGAGTAAGTGTATTCATTTGTCTGCAACCATCCCGCCCTCCTATCCCCCTGGCCTTTCAGTTTCCTGCATATTCCTTGTTACCCTTTTTAGGGTATTGTTGCTTTGGCAAACTCGATCTGAGGTCATGAGGGTAGAGCAGGGCATTATGGGTGAGGGGAGGAGCTGAGAGCTTGGATCCATAGCTGGAAAACCATGCCGGTTCGGATCCGATATCGGATCCATAACCCACAGGTTGCAGACAAATGAATACACCTACTCAGATGGAACGTTATGGTGAGTACATAACTTCTAATTTCCTGCCACTCTTCTCTTGTAGCCGCTGAGCACAAGCTTAGTGCTTAACAGTGCTGAAGATGTGGGTAACAGTTACTCTGGTAATGTCGCTCTTCATTTTATTCTTGACATATGAGCTTGATTCCAAGCATTGCAAACAACTCGGCCATTACTAAAGCCTGCGAGAACCAAAAACTCTCAAGCTTAAGCCCTACCCTGAATGCTCCTTTCCAAAATACCTCAGATCTCATTTACCATTTCCAGTAATAGACGCTTCGCCAATAGCTCTTCAGCGAAGTAATCTTTTTTTCTCTTATATTTCTACTAGGTATTGCATTTAGATTTTTCCTTCCATTAATAATTACTGTTGTTTTCTCTTGTAGCCTACCATTTTCTGATAGCGTCTTACTTTCTGTGAGTTTCTTTAATATTTCGGTGTTTTACTTCAACTACCATTGTTGGTAGTTTCCTGTCCGTACCTTAACTATCATAGCTGATAGTTTTTCTTTTATACCTCCTGGTGTTCTCTACTACCATAGTTGGTAGCCTATCCTCGTTTTCCCTTTCTTTCTAAAAAGAATGTACTATTCTTATATTGTTTCTATTCTTTAAGTACATATTGTGTGCTTGTGTGTGGGTGTGTTTGTGTGCTGTGTATCATGGCTGATAAAGGCAAAGACGCTTCTGGCTTTAAGAAATTCCTCAAATGTGCTTGAAAACTGACAAATTCTAATGGGCAATTCTCTGTGTTTACTGCCTGGGCCCAGTGCACTTACAGGAAGATTGCTGTGTCTGCCACAGCTTCAGCCACCGGGCCCTGGTTGAAAGAAAAAAATAAGTTCATTTTGAAGGGATGATAAAGTCTGACTTTGAGGAGGCCATCTCTGGTCATGAGACAGAAAGTAAAACTGATGATGTTATGTTCTATCTCGCTATAATTCTTGCTCATTGGCTGGGTTCGGAACCGAGTATCGGTTCTGACTCGGCCTAATACAAAAGCTTGAGAGCTTCCACTGGCTCAAGGCTAACCCCTATCCCGTGATGCATAGGGTAGAATAACTAGATCTCGTTTGCCGCTTAAGCGACCGGGATGTCTTCTGGCTGGCTCATTGGCTAAGTAGTTTAAAATGATCTTTTTCAGCAATTTCTCTGAAAAAAAACTACTCTTTATCGTGTGGGATAGTGTATAGTTATCCCTTTTTGTCGTTTTCTGGTTTGTTTTCCCTTTTGTTCTTGTTGCGAGACCCGTTTAAGTTAGAGAGCTCTCAGCGGCCCGTTTAATTTAGAGGGCCACTCCCCTAACCCGCGTATGTTGTCCGTTTCTTACTTAGGAGAATCCTTTTAAGTTGGAGGATTCTTCATTAGCTTCAGTTAGTTTTTTGATAGACTCGTTGTTGTTAGTTTAGTGTACTGGTGTGTTTTAGAATAGTTGGCTAAGCCCTTCTTTTTTGGCGGTTTATGGCCTTTTTCAAAGCATTGAAGTTAATTTGCATATATATATTTTTTTCTTGTGTGGCGTTATCGTAGTTGGGCTCCGTTTTGTGTTAGAGATGTTTTTTGGTGTTCCTATACTCTTTACCTGACTCGAGTGGTAGTTTAGACTAGACTAGTTTTAGTGCATATTTTGTGGTAGTTAATTCTTGGATATAAACATGTCTAAAGAAAAAGAACAAAAAGAACCTAGGTAATCAGGATTCAAAAAGTGTGGTCAGTGTACTCAAAAAATGTCTCTCATGGATGGACACACTAGCTGGGTGTATTGTCTTGGTGCCATCCATTTGCAAGACCCCTGTACAATTTGTCATGGCTTTAGTAGCAGGGTTCTCCAGGAATGTAGAAATAAGTTAATGCTCAGAGGCTTATTGAAAGGTCCTTTCCAGGAATCATTAGAGGTTCTCAGAGCTCCAAACCTAATTCTCTCTCTACTTCTCACACTAAATTGTCCAAAAGATCTGCCATTGCGACTCCAGCTTTGGAGCCACCTAAAGTATTGCTTCAGAACCAAGGGCTCTTGGCTCCAACAGCTTTAAGTCAACCTCTTCTTCGTATCCACGGAGCCTGTAGAGTTACCGATTAGGAGACTGTCTCCAGTCTTGGAGCAAGTCACTCCAACATTGATATCACCCATTCTGGAGAAGGCTAGATCTCCTTCCTTATTTTCCTGTTCCTCCAGTAGCTTAACTGATGATGTGGAGTGGGTGGTGAAGAGATTGCTTCAAACACTGGCACTGGCAAAAATTTTTATCATCTCTGACCCCAAAGGAATCAGGACTATCCAAGGCACCATCTCCCATTCCTCCTCCGACCCTGATTGTGGTTTCGGAGCCAGAGATTATGGGTCTGATAGTAGTGGAACCGTCGAAACCGGGACGTCCTTTAGGATAGTCTGTTCCGGCATCTGCTCCGACTTCTTTGGGCTCATTGGATTTCAAAGAGTCTGGGAGCCGACGCTCACCTGTCGGGTTTGGTGAGGGGAGTCTGCATGGACAGATGTCCAATCCAACTCTACCCCTTGGTGCCTCGGCAAGGTTGAGGTTGGCTCCTACATCAGCTTCGGAGCCACCCGTTCTGCCTCAGAGCCAATCCTTTGCCTCTCCGGAGCGGGGGATTTCTTTGGATTGGAGAGAGGGGGCTTGTGAGCTGATGGAGAGAGTTCTGTCACCCCAGACAGCTCCACTCTCGGGCCCAGTTTCTCTTCCCTCCCAGGTGCCAGTGTTGGTTTCATAACTTCCTCTCAGGCGTAGAAACCCGGAGCCTCAGGAAGCTGCTGTGGGTGGCATCGTCTTCTCCAAAACTTCACCAGAGTATCCCTCTGAAGAAGTCCCTCAGAAGAGACTGTGCAAAAGAAAGCACATAGTCTCCCCTGAGTCTGTCAAGTCAGATACCAATCTGGATGATTCAGAAGGGTCCCCATGGTCCCCCTGTGAGGCTATCTCTTTTGCTGACGTTCTTGAGATCCTGAAACAGAGGGGTGACTGGAAGCCCACCAACCCTTCAGAGGACGAATCGGTATACCTAGAGGCTTTTAGGTCTCGCTCTTCCACCTCCTGGGTGTCTCCCCTTTATGACCAGTTGATGAAGGTGATCTCTCATAAGGCCTGGACTTCCCTTGATACAATGAAGCCTGTTCTGCGGAGGCCCAATAAGTTTTTCACTGTTCCCGCTGAGAGAGAGTTTCTAACCAAAGGCGTCCCTGTAGATGCGATGGTGGTGGTGGCCACCAAGGAGTTATCAGAGAACTCCTCATGTGTTCATCCTTCTAATAAAGAGTCATGGACTATGAACAGATATGGAAAGCGTGCTTTTTCATCAGTGGCCTTTACTCTGTGGTCACTGAATTACTTGGCCCATTTTACAAGGCTTCAAAGGGATCTCCTCAAAGAGCTAGGAGATGCCCTTCAGGGTACTGTAGCTTCGGGGATCACAGATGAAGTTTCCTCATAGCTCTCCACCCTCAACTCAGTTGTTAACTCCTCCATGAGATTGATTTTGTATGCAGCTGATGGAGTGAGCAGAGCAGCAGCTGTGGGAATTTCCTTTTGGAGACATTCCTGGATTCGTTTATGCAATTTAGCTAAACCCTTCGCCTTCCTTCACCAGTGCCCCATTTGATGGTTCATCCCTCTTTGGACCAAAGATGAAAGAAACTTTGACCAGGTGCGAATAGTAAAGGAAAACCTTGTCTGCCGTTGGAGTCTGTTTTTCTGCCTTATCCCAAAGGTCACAAAGGTGGAAAGATGTGGTTCTGCAAGTTCCAAAACATTTTTTCCGATGCACGTGGTGAAACTTCCCCCAGAGGCAGAGGGGGAAGTAACAATGGAAGACACTGACCTCATGGCAGAGGGGGGTCCGCCAAATCAGGGTGACATTGATACATTCTCTGGCAGGCTCGCCTGCTCTTCTGTGGAGGCAGTCTGGGGACGCTTATCACTGTACCCAAATGCCTGGCTGGAAATCACTCAAGACAAATGGATACAGACAGTCATATCCAGAGGTTATTACATTCCCTTTTCCACTCCCCCGCCTGTAAATCAGTCCATTCCAGACACCCCACCCTGTCAGAGGGATGAGGCAACTTCAGAGATACACAAGTTGCTATAAAAAAAACTCATCCAAGAGGTCCCCGCAGACCAGATTGGATCCGGAACTTACTCAAGGTTCTTTTTAGTTCCAAAAAAGACAGGGGACTGGAGACCAATTTTGGGTCTCAGCAGATTGAACGGATCTGTAAAAAAATCAAAGTTCCGGATGGGGACACTGCAGTCTGTATTCCCCTTTCTCAGGAAGGACGATTGGATGTGCTCGATAGATCTCCAGGACGTGTACTACCATATGAAATTGGTCAGGCGATCCAGGAGACATGCTTTCGGCTGGGAGCCAGTCATTACCAATTTCGAGCCCTGCCCTTTGGTTTCACTACAGCCCTCAAGAGTGTTCAAGTGCAGGCAGTGGCTATGGCTCACTTGAGACATCTAGGATTCCATGTGTTTCCATACCTAGATGACTGGCTCCTGACCGCCACCACCAAGCATCTACTACTGCAAGCGAGGGACAAAACAATACTACTTTGCGCCAAGCTAGGCATTACAATAAATTTCAAAAAGTCTGCCTTGTTGCCCTCCCAGCATATTACTTTCTTATGCACAGAATTGGATTCAACAGAAATGGCAAGACTTACTCCCGAGAGAATTCAGTCCCTTCACCGTCAAATCAGGACCTTGATGTCAAAAAGAAAGGTTCAAGCGAGATATGTGTTACAGGTTCTGGGCACCATGGCTGTGGCAATTCTTCCAGTTCCACTAGCACAGCTGCACATGAGGGTCCTATGGTGGTTACTCTTTGCCCAATGATCCATGCAAGATCTACCTCTGTCATATCAGATAATCATTATGGATTCATGCAAGAAAGATCTTCTCTGGTGGCTGCAAACGAAACAGTTGCCCTTGGGACGCCCGTTTGTATTTCCGTAACCGACGGCAGTACTGACCACGGACTCTTCCCAGATCGGTGAGGGGGGTAGACATCTGGGAATAACTGTCCAAGGCTTATGGCAAGAACATGAGAACCACTTGCACATCAGTGTCCCAGAGATGACAGCAGTGTTGCATGCGTTGTAGGCATTTCAGGACTCTCTTCCGATAGGAACTATTGCAGTTCAGACAGACAACATGTCAGTAGTGTGGTACATAAACAAGCAGGGAGGAATCAAATCGTATCCCCTATGTCGAGAGGCACAACGGGTATGACAATGGGTTGTCACTTTTCAACATTTTCTGATAGCAACACATATCCCAGTAAATCCAGCGTGATAGTGGACAAACTCAGCAGAGTGATTTTGTTGCCTCATGAGTGGTCCCTGAAGCTAGAA
>NC_056747.1:196843653-196936153 GCF_019279795.1 Protopterus annectens
CATCCTCCATATAGAGAACATCTGGTGATGGATAGGTTTGGCAAGTGGGTTTATGCTTTATCGACCTTTGCATTATGGTCTTTGAACTTTATGGTACACTTCACCAGACTTCAAAGGGATCCAATTTAAAAGTTATCGGATACCCTGGCAGGAGCCATGTCTGACAAATTCCAAGGTAAGGTTGCTTCTCAGTTGGTCACCCTAGAGTCCATTTCAAACTCTTCCATGAATTTCCTAGTACATGCAGCTGAAGGGACAACTGGAGCAGCGGGATCAGGCGTAGCCATAAGGAGACACGCCTGGATGTGTTTGTGTAAATTTGTGGAGCCACTCGAGTCTTTATTCGACAGTGCCTCTTTTGATGGATCATCCTTTTTTGGCCCTAAAGTTCATGAAACTTTATCCAGGTATGAAATGGATGGAAAGACCTTTTCTTCTATGGGTGTATGTTTTTCTACTCCTCAACAACCTATTCTAGGAACCAGAGGGGTGGGAAAATGTGGTTCAGAAAGTCCCAAGGACCTTTCCAGGACACACTTGGCAGTGGCTCCTCCAGGGGCAGAGGGGTGATCTTTAATCGAGACCCCCGTCCATGCGGCAGAGGTGGCCTGCAAAATTAGGGTTCCAGGGACACGTTTCCTTGGAAACCATACCAGCATTCCTGAAAGGAAGCCTGATTGCTTTCTGCTGGAAGCAGTCAGGGGGGCGTTTACCCTTGCACCAACAATCCTGGCTTCAGATTACTTTGCATTTCAAAAACAAAAAAAAAAAAGATGATGATAGTTCCATCAAACACGTTTATTGTTAGCGCTTTCGTCTACTACAATCATTAAACTTCTTCAGACAACAAACATTCATTCACCCAAGTTTAAACAGTGTGTGTAACCATGACATCACTTCCTTGAGATTCTTAAAGCTGCATTCCACTTAAAATTTACTTGTCAATGCAAATGTTATGACTGCATCTAAAATAGCAAATAAAAAATTCACTATTAAGTGTAATTATAAAATATATATATATATATATATATATATATATATATATATATATATATATGCACACACACACAAACTGCAGTTATCTGTCTAGTGATTTTAACTTTAATATACACTTCTACACTTCAGGGAACTGTATTCGTTTAGACCCGGGGAAGCTTGGGCATTTAATCTTAGTTGCCACAATAGTTCTCTCTCCTCTAACCTTAATGGCCAAGCCCCCCCCCCCCAAATGTCTCGTTGCACTTGATCAGAAACCATTTATCAAAATTCATGATCAGGGGACTCAATAACATGTCTAGCCAGGGCATTGTTATGATTGGCTTTAGATATATTGTACTGATATTTATAGATGCATTGTTTTACACAACATTTTGTTTTTCCTATATAGAAACTTGGGCATAATTGGCATTGAGCCAAATATACCACACCTTTTGTTTCTTTGTTTCACATGTATCTTTCCCATTGATGTTAAACATTTTACCACCTATTTTAAATTTTGTAGTAACTTCTGTATATTTACAATAGTAGCAGTGCCCACATTTTTTCATACCCCTATGTGGTATATAAGATTTCCTTCTAGACTCTAGTAGGTTTTCCAAATTCAAGCCGCGTTTGACAATAATTCTAGGTGTGTCACCCAGTTTTTGGTTAATTCCAGTATCTTCATTTATTAAAGCCCAGTTTTTAATCAGAATATTCCTGAGTGTCCTGGCATCATTTGAAAACGGGGTAATGAAGCTCAAATTATAGCTAATATTGGACATATTATGTCCTATAGTGACATGCTGTACTGACTCACTTGGTGTTTGACACCTAACAGTAACAGTGCCCTGATTTAATATAGCTACAAAGCTTTTTATGGTGACTTCCTTAATGACGTCATCCACCAACATAGTTGGATATGCCCTGTTAATAAACATCTGTCTTAAAAGTTTACATTCCTGATGATAATAGTCATCCACAGTCACCATTGTAGCAGCTCTATTTGCCCCTTTATCACAGACCTTTTTTGGTGGTTGTGGTGGGAGCTGCTATAATGTAGGAAGCTGTTTGAATATGTTGGCAATACATCTACCATTGATGTTATCCTTGGCTAGTTTCACATCAAGGTAAGGGATAGAGGACGTATTGAACAATGGTGTAAAACGTAAAAAGTTTGTTAATGAAGTTATTTCATTGACAGAATCATTTGCCACCCTCTTTTATGTTTGGGTGCAAAGGATCATAACCAGAGGATACACCCCCCCCCACCACAACTCCAATAAAATCCTAGACGTTCCACCCAGTCAGAGGGAACCAGCAGTATTAGAAATTCAGAAACTGCTAGAAAAAAAGTCATCCAAGAGCTCCTGCCAGACCAGACAGAATCCAGAGTTTACTCAAGGTTCTTTTTAGTGTCAAAAAAGACAGTGGACTGGAGACCAATTTTGGATCTAAGTGTTTTGAACAAGTCTGTTAGACAGATGAAATTCTGGATGATCACAGTTCAGTCTGTTCTTCAATTTCTAAGGAAAGACAATTGGATGTGCTCAGTAGATCTTCAGGATGCACTTTACCACATAAAAATGGAAAAGCCCTCCAGAGGGTTTCTCCACTTCTGGCCGGGAGCCAGTCATCATCAGTTCTGTGCTCTGCCCTTTGGCCTCCCCACAACACCCAGGGTGTTTACCAAATGCATGGCAATAGTGGCAGCTCACTTGAGACTGCTTGGATTCTTGGTGTTTCCATACTTAGATGACTGGCTCATTACTTCTCCCACCAGGCATCTTTTAGAACAAGCAGGAGACTATGTCCTTCAGACCTGAGCCAACCCTAGGGATCTCTAGTTATGAAGAATTGAACGCGACTTCTACCCAAACTTTAGATCTCATAGAAGCTATACTAAATACCAATTCTTGCATAGCTTCCCTCCCTTATCTAAGATTGCAAAAGATCAGTACACAAGTGAAGAGAATTCTCAGAAGCAACAGAATAATCTCACAACTAGTCTTACAAGCCTTAGGATTGGTAGCGGCAGCCATAATATTAGTTCCCTTGGCAAGATTGCACATGAGAATTCTTCAGTAGCTTTTAGCATTCCAGTGGTCCGGTCCATACTGCATCAGCCAATGTCAGATCGACTCGTGATTACCAACCATTGCAAGAAAAACCCAAATTGGTGGATTCATTTAGACAGAATTCTTTTGGGCCGCCCCTTTGTCCCGCCCCATCCCATCCCCAAGCCATAGTGACCATGGACACCTCTTAGATGGGGTTGGGGGCATTATCTGGCAAGACCATCCAAGGCACTTGGTCCCCCATAGAGGCCGGTTTGCATATCAGTGTCCTGGAGCTGAGGGCAGTGCTTTTAGCATTGCAGGCCTTTCAGACTGCTCTCCCCTCTGGAACAATTGCAGTTCAAGCAGACAGTATGTTTGGTACATCAACAAGCAGGGGAGAACTAAGTCTTAAGGAGTACCAGTGTGATAGCAGACAAACTGATAAGATGCATATTTCTGCCTCACGAGTGATGTCTCAGTCCCAAAGTGGCGGAAAACATTTTTTGTTGATGGGGCCAGCCTTGTTGTGTCCTATTTGCAATGCCTCAGAACAAGTGCAGCAGCTACCTTGCCCTGATCCCCCCTCCAGGAGAGTCATCGAGAGATTCTCTACTACACGATTGGCCCTCCGGACTTCTCTATGCTTTCCCCAATTCCATTAATTCTTCAACTTCTAAAGAAGGTGATCAGGTTGAAGAGCAAGGTAATCCTCATTGTTCCCTTCTGTCCTCGACAGATTTGGTTCACCTTCCTTTGGCCTTATCTGAGTCACCGTCTGTGAACTCTGGACCCAAAGCCATATCTCCTATCCTTTCCAGAGGGAGCAAGTAACCTGAACCTTAAAACCTGAAGCTCACTGCTTCGTTTCTCCAATTCCATTGATCGCCAGGCATAAAAAACTTTCCTCCCCAGTTCGTAGAATTATTTTAGTTTCCCATCAACCTTCCACCTAAAAATCTATAAAAGCAAATGGAAAAAGTTCTCTTGCTGGGCTCCTGATAATTATCAACTCCGCCTCTGCTTCTGTCAATAGAATCTTAGCATTTTTAGCTTTGCTTTTTGAAGCAGGGACATGTTCGTCTACTGTCAAAGTGCAACTAGCGGCTATTTTTAATTTTCATAATGGGTTTTTAGAATGTTCATTAATTTCTTATAAACTTTGCAAAGACTTTTTAAGAAACCTTTATGTTAAAACCTCCGCATAAGGATACGTCTACTCCTTAGGACCTAAACATGGTGTTAGAGTCAATAGTGCATTTCGCCTTTGAGCCTGCTGCCAACTGCATTTTGAAATTCTTATCGTGAAAGACTATATTTCTTCTAGCGATTACATCTGCTAGAAGAATTTCAGAGACTCGAGCTTTATCTTGAAAACCACCATATTTGATATTTCATAAAGACAGAGATGTTCATCGTGTTTCACTGTTGCAGTCATCACGGTAGGGTTCTTCCTGCCAGCAGGCAGCCCTCGGTCAGCCAGAATCCCAAAGTCTGGGTCCGGCGTCGGCTGTGTACTCACCCTCCCTGACATCAGTGCGCCAGGGGTACAAAGCTCCCAGCCGACACCATGTTCTCCAGTCTTTCTTGCCGCGCGGTGGAAGCAGTTCACAGGTGCCGGTCGGCTGACTCCTGTTATTTTTGGTGCTTCATAACGAAGACGTTCTTGTTTTCAAAGCTAAGTACCCCATTGGGGAAACTTTTTTCTTGCTCCAGACCAATGTCAGAAAAAGTTAATAATTGTATTTCATGTGGAAATCAAATATCTCATAAGGATTTTCACTCTTACTGTATTCCTTGTTTAGGCCCTGACCACGACGTAGCTAGTTGTCGGTTTTGTGCTAGATTTAATCAACGTACTATTAAACAGAGATACGATTTTGCCTTTCATTACTTTGGGAGGCAATTTAATTATAACATGTCGTCGGACACGCTTCCGACTTCCGGAGTTCATAAAAGGCACAAGGATAGGCCTCCGAAGTCCAAATCAGATGACAGTTTACTATCAGAGCCAGCTGCCGGTTCAGCCGTCGTCAGTGAGGCGCTTTCGCAGCCCCTGTCGGCCATTACAGAACCACTTGCCGATACGGACTCCCATGAGGAGCCAACTAGGCCTTCGGATATTCCAGGTGCAGGACCTTCGGATAATGCTCCCTTGGATGGGTCCAGAGCCGCTGCGCAGGTACCGGCTGCCGAGGGGGTTTTCAGGCCTATGCAGCTTCAGGTAAAGGCAAAGACAAAGACTCCTTCTAAAACAAAGACTCAAGCCCAGGCCTCCTCTGATCCAGGACCTAAATCTCAAAAACAAATGCTTAAAATGGCGGAGGACCTGCTAACTATGATTAGGGGTTCCCATCCCCCTCCAGACAAAAGGCCAAGACAAGAATTGGATTATGAATCCTCTGATTAGGTATCTATCTCTTCAGTGTCTTTCTCTGAACAGGATTATACTTTTCCTTCAGCTTCTCCTCCTGAAGATTACTCTTTTGGGGAAACTTTACATGACATGAGGGAACATTTTCACTGGGAAGGACAGGAGTACTCTGAATCTAAGAGAAGGCTTAGGGATTTCCTTCTTCTTCCCCAACACAGACCCCTGGCTATTCCTCCTATTTTGGATATTGTGGATGATGTCTTTTCTGAGTCTAATTTAACCCCTGACTCCTTTCCTCCGGCCCCTGCTAAGCCTGATAGATATTACAGAGTCCCTGACTCTCACCAGTTTCTATTTAAAAATCCTACTGCTGATCCAGAAACCATTTCTCAGGGTCCTAAGGGTGTTGAGGCCGCCACTGCTAAGAACCCTATTCCGTCAGATAAGGATTCTAGAGCTTTGGAGAGATGGGGCAAAAAAGTGTACACTTCTGCTACTTTATCTATTAGGGCTTTGAATTGTCAATTTCATATGTTGAAATATCAGCAATACCTTTTGTCTGTTATGAAACAAAAAATGTGTACCATTTCTGCATGTGCAAACAATAAGGAATTACAAGATTTGAAGCATGCTACTGAGCAAGTGGGGAAACATACCTTACACTGTGGTTTTGATGCTTTGGAGGCTTCTTGCAGGGCAGCAGCCACTGGCACGGTCATTAGAAGGCATGCTTGGTTAAAGGAACAAAATTTGCCTGATCAAGTAAAAGCAAAATTACTGGATGCTCCTGTTCAACATAATGTTTTGTTTGGGTCTAAGGCTGAAGAGGTTATAAAGAAAATGGAGGATAAGGCAAAATCCATGCAAACGGTTAAGGATTTCTTACAAGTTCAGCCTCCTAGATTTAGCAGAAATTGTCCATCTAAAAATTGGTCTTTTCCCAGCTCAGACAGTCCTCAGAGGGGTAGATATAGGCGCCCCAGAGGGAGGGCCCAAGCACAGACCTCTTATAGACCTAGACAGTGGAGTGCTTCCACCCCCAGGGGTGGAGAAAATAAGTCTCAACCTTATAGGAAACAGACTCAGTGACTCCCCCTGCATGGCTCCAGGATCCTCTCTCCTGGAAGCTCCTCTGGGAGGAAAGCTTTCTCTTTTTCACCGAAATTGGACTTGCATAACCCAAGGCAAGTGGGTTCTGGATGTAGTTTTAAGAGGTTACAAATTCCACTTTCACACCTTACCAAAACCAAACGGATGGCCAGACCTACCAAAAACTCAATGGGCGGAGGCATTAAAACAGGTGAGAGCCCTCATGGCTATGAGGGCCATAGAAATGGTTTCAAATTCAGAGACGGGACAAGGCTTTTATTCAAGACTCTTTCTAGTTCCCAGAAAGCAAAATACTTGGAGACCCATCCTGGATCTGTCAGTCTGAAATACTTTCCTGGAGATACCAAAGTTCAAGATGCTTACTCTGCAGCAGCTCCTGCCAGTGTTGAGCAAAAATGCATGGATGGTGACATTGGACTTAAAGGAGGCTTACCTACACGTTCCTATCAGACAGGAGTGCAGAAGATACCTCAGGTTCAAGGCAGGCTCGAAACATTACCAATTCTCTGCGCTGCCCTTTGGCTTGTCTACTGAGCCCAGGGTCTTTACCAAGTGCCTGGCAGCAGTAGTAGCTTACTGCAGACTCAAGGGAATTCAAATTTACCCTTATCTGGACGACTGCCTTATTCAAGCAGACAGCAAGGACACCTTACTCCAGCACCTGGAATTTGTTCAGAATCTACTCAAGTACCTGGGATTCACTGTGAACGTAAAAAAGTCAAATTTGGTACCCATTCAACAGATAACTTTCCTGGGTGCTCTTTTAAACACTACAACCCAGATGGCATTCCTGACGCCAGAAAAACAACTACAGCTGGCTTCAACTTTCAAAAGCCTGGCGTTAATGTCTCAGCTAACTGCAAGGAAATTCCTGCAGGCTTTGGGTTACATGGCTTCCTGCATCCTACTCATACCATATGCAAGACTGCATATGAGGAAGATACAATGGTACTTAAAAAGCGTATGGTCCCAGCATTGTCACAGTCTGGAAACAGTGATTGCTGTCTTGCCTTGCCTGCAAAAGGAATTTCATTGGTGGGTCACGGCGTGTCTTCAAAACAAAGGGAAAGCCTTCAGTCTACTTCCAGCCTACCAAGTGATAACCACGGACACCTCGGATTATGCATGGGGTGCCCATTTGCAGGGGAAAGGCCTGCAAGGTTTTTGGACAGAGGATCAGAAACATCTTCATATCAGTTTAAAAGAGATGTTAGCTGTACAGAATGCCCTCTTGGCTTTCAGGGATCTTTTACAGCCAGGGCAGCTACTGATATGGACAGACAACACCACAGTTATGTGGTACATAAGCAAGGGGGTTCACACTCCTACCCCCTTTGCAGACTAGCCATGACTTTATGGAACACAGCACTAGCTTGCAAAGTGGATCTACAAGCTCAATTCCTGCCAGGGAAACAAAACACTCTGGCAGACAGCCTGAGCAGGAACCTGTCAGACCCACATGAGTGGATGCTAGACACCCAAATATTCAAGATGATTACAGAAGCCTGGGGCTGCCCGGACATAGATCTATTTGCATCTCCCCACAACTACCAGTTACAGACTTTTTGCACAAGGACATATCGCAAGCTAGCATGGAAAGTGGATGCTCTCTCAGTTGGAGGAACCTCTCGGGGTATGCCTTCCCACCACTACCTCTTCTACCAAGGGTGTTATTAAAAGTAAAACAGGACAAACCAAAGCTGATCTTACTAGCCCCGAATTGGCCTCGACAATTTTGGTACTCAACACTGATAAATCTATCCCAGGAACCTCCTTGGATTCTACCTCAGATTCCAAATCTTTTGTCTCAACATCAGGGCCAGGTCCTGCACTCTCATATCAAAATTCTCAGCCTGGCAGCCTGGCGTATTCAGGGTCTATAATTAATCCTACCCTTTCCAAACAGGTTATGGATGTCATCTTAGAAGCCAGAAGGCCTAGCACTAGGAAATCTTATGAAGGTAAATGGAAGAGATTTTGCACCTGGATGCATGCTCAGTAATTGGATCCTCACATTCCAAATATTCCATTGATTTTACATTACCTAACAGATATGTTGCATAAGGGTTTATCTTTTTCTTCCATAAAAATACATGCCTCGGCTACCTCTGCACATTATAATACAGATCCTCCAATTTTTTCACATCCACTTCTGAAACAATATCTCAGAGGAGCAAAGAATTTAAGGCCCCCTAGGACTCCACCCATTCTTGCCTGGGACCTCAATTATGTCATGGAAAAGCTTACTCTGCCACCTTTTGAGCCTGCTGCCACATCCAATATAAAGTATTTATCATGGAAGACTATCCTACTGGCTTTAACTTCAGCCAGGAGAGTCTCGGAGTTACAAGCGTTCATGGCTGTCGAACCTTACATTATTTTTCATCAAGACAGGGTTTCTTTGAGGACAAACCCTACTTTCATGCCTAAAGTGGTTTCTAAAGTGGCTTTAAACCAAACTATTCACCTACCAACTTTTTTCCCTAATCCACAAAATAAGGGGGAGAGGATCTTGCATTCTTTGGACGTACACAGGCAGCTTCGCTTTTACCTGGACAGAACCAAGGATATCAGGAAAACGGAACAACTGTTTATTTTTTATGCAGCAAATTCCCAAAGCAAAGCTATTTCAAAACAGACCATTTCTAAATGGATTGCTCATGGAATCAGATTTTGTTACTCTCATCATGGAAAGCAAATCCCTGAAAAAATTAGGACTCACTCTACCAGAGCTGCTGCTACTTCAGCTGCCTTTCTCAGGGGAGTCCCTACCAAAGATATTTTGGAAGCTGCAATTTGGAGTTCAGTGCATACTTTCTGTAAGCACTATAATCTCCCTCTTTATTCTAAGTCTAGGGTAGGCTTTGCTTCTGCAGTCTTGCAAGGCCTTCTAGCCGCCCCTTCTACTCTATAACCACCACCCTTTATCTCAGCTTTGGGATTCAACCCTACAGTGATGACTGCAACAGTGAAACACGATGAACATAGTACAGTTGTGTATACTTACCATAAATGTAGATGTTAGTGTCTTCACTGTTGCAGTCTGGGTTACCCACCCTCCTGTCCCCTCTTATACTTTTATTGGTGTGGTTCCCTGCTTCACCCTTCTTCTGAGGTGTATTTATTGGTGTGGTTCCCTGCTTCACCCTTCTTCTCAGGTGTATTTGCTACAGGATAGGGGGTTTGTTGTATGTTACATTTTTGTTTTAATTTTAGCCTTTACTTTTGGGCACCTGACATCTGGGGCAAGAAAAACTGGAGAGCATGGCATCGGCTGGGAGCTTTGTATCCCTGGCGCACTGACGTCAGGGAGGGTGAGTGCACAGCCGACGCCGGACCCAGACTTTGGGATTCTGGCTGACCGAGGGCTGCCTACCGGCAGGAAGAACCCTACAGTGATGACTGCAACAGTGAAGACACTCGAACATCTACATTTATGGTAAGTGTACACAACTGTACTTTTCGTGAGAACAAGCCCTTCCTTTTTACCAAAAGTGGTCTCTGAAACAAATGTCAACCAGACAATCGATTTAACATTGTTTTTTCTCAATTTTTCAAACAAGGATGAATACTGTTTGAATCTATTAGACGTTCATAGACAATTGTGCTTCTGTCTTCATAGAACAAAAAACATAAGAAAATGTGACCAGTTGACTGTTTTTCAAGTGTAAAAATAGGCAAACCATTCACCAAGGTCACCTTATCTAGATGGATAAAAGTTGCATTTCCTTCACTTACAACAAGAGAAAAGTTGAATTACCAGGGCCTGTTAAGGCACACTCAACTAGATCCAGGGCTGCTTCTTTAGTTTTTCATTCTAAGGCTTCCGTGGAAGATATTTTCACAGCAGCAACGTGGCTACCCCTCATACCTTTATTTCTCATTGCAAATTGGATTTGGTCTCTAGAGGAAGAGTGTCATTTGGTTCTGTGGTGCTTAGGAATATTCTTCCGTGGGTTTTCACAAGATCTAAGGTAGCTGGGGAACTCTGTCGCAAATGTCAAGGATAAAATGAAGATTGACATCAGATAAGGAAGTTATGTACTTATCATAAAGTTCCATCTGTGTTGTCCATCTACATTTATCCTAGACTCCTTCCCCCTTCAGTCAGGTTTTTTGATGGAACAAATATTGGCCCTAATTACCCATTTTTTCATATCCAACACCAGATACGGTCTCTATAAATGGGGGTTTTAAGATTATGCCTTCTGTTTTTTTTTCTATCTGCAAACTCAATCTGAGGCATTTTGGAAAAGAGCATTCTGGGTAGGGCTTAAGAGTTTTTGGTTCTCTCAGGCTGTAGTAATGTCCGAATTGGTTCTGATGCTTGGAACCGAACCCATATGTCAAGGATAAATGAAGATGGACAACACAGATGGAACATTATGCTAAGTACATAACTGCTTTGTAAGCACCTCTTTGATGTCAAAAAAGTGCTTACACAAATTTCAGAGCATAATTATGACACTCTAGCAGTACAGTTCATTTTTATAAGGTGCTTTACTGTATTAGTAGATCATTAAGGGAAGGGACCAGTGTGGCACTGAAGCTGCCTTCCCTATATTGCTGGTTGAGTTACCTTTTAATTTCTTTTATTTCCTAGGTGTTCATGTTGTTTTGTTTGTGTAAAGTTGCATCTAGTTCATGCGTTTGAATGGCACAGGTAAACTTCTATTTCTGCACCTAGTGTTCATCTTCCACAAGTACAAAAGATTGCAGTGGTATTTTTTTCCTCAAAGAACTGAAGATGATGCTTGCCAGTGCTACTTGTATATGAGATCTTCATACCTCCAGATGTATTTACCATGTTGTCAGATCAATTTTGGTCTCTGCTGGGTAAGAGGGTGGCTATATAAAGAAATGGCTGAACCATCACAGCTTCCCTGGTGAGTGCAACCCAGATGTTATAGTGTGCTGCTATTATAACTTCTCCTTGAAGTTCTTCTGACCTGTCTAAGGGGAATTCAGTCTTTGATGATGCTTTAGTAATGCATCAGGTATATCCTTTTCAGGCTACATTCACATGTCTCCCTTGCCATGGTGGTCTACATCTCTTTCTTCCACTTTCCATTTTTCCACCATTGCTAAACAAATTTGGTTGGATTTCAACACCCTCAGGCTTCTTTTTTGATTAAAACTTTACAACTTGTCAGGTTTTGCTTTACGGGTTGGCAACTTATTTGCCACCTTGGTCTGGTCTTTTTAATGTGTTTCAAGAAATTTGTTAAAATTTATTGTAATTTGTTTTCTGTGAGGGAATTCCCTCTCTTTAATTTAGTGCTGGGACTTCCACCTCCTTTCACTTGGACTTTGGGTAGATTTTGTCCATTTTCTCTTTCTCTCCAAGTCAGGGCTTTGGATTTATATATCAAATATGATTCATACTTCTAGGTGTGACTGAAGGAAGTGTGTTTTTCATGCCCATGATCATGATAAGTTTGTGTATTGTTCAAGTTTTCAACATGATTCTGAACCATGTAATGTTTGCAATAATTTTTATGAAACTACTTTAAGGAGAAAACAGAAGCAGCCTGAAATCTTAATCCTCCGTCCCAGAATCAACATCCCCAACAAAAAGTCAAAGGCTGGAGGCAGTCCTTAGCAAATTTGACATTGTACCTTAGAGCACTGATATTTCAGATAAAAATGTAATGCATTCCTCAGGGCCCTTGTGATGGATTGATGAAGGCGAAAGTTTCCTCAGCCAGTATTCAGCATCTTCAGTTGTCCACAGCCTTATGGTATTGATTGCTTACAACTCCAAATTTGGCATAACCATGCACCTACACTCTTGGCTGTGGCTTATACTTTTCACTGAGGACATCATGGTAGCATTCATGGATATATGATTTTTTTTTTGACCTGAAACTGACCAACATATACAGACAGCATGAAGGAGAAAGATCCCCTTTGGGCTACCAGTGTAATATTTCATTCTTTCCTGCTTTCTTTTGCAGGGCTCAAAGGAGACTAATTTCATAGTGTACCCTGTAAAGCTCTCTCCCAGCAAGAAACAACTTAATCTTGTTAATCTGTGTGACTTTGGCCATGAGGAGCAGCAGCCCAGAGAGACTGTGGCCCCTGGGGGAGGGGGGTCATGTTGTTCTTTTCTCAAACTCTAGCCAACTCCTCTTAGACAAAATCAAAAGAAGGTTCTCTCTGTTCTTCTCCTATTGGTACAAACAGTCTGAGGAGAGGTGGTTAAGGGAGAGTAACAGAAAGAGAGACTTTTTTTCCATTCATGCCCTGCTAAAATGCCTTTTATTCCTGCTGGGCATGCCATCCCAGCAAGTGAGGAAGGAAGTAAACAACAGCATTTCAAAGAAGAGCCATTCAGGAGTTCTCTACAGATTAACATTGCCAAAGATGGTATTTTTAATTTTTTTTTACAAGAAACATTTGTACTAAATTATCACTTATGATGTAGGCAATCATACATATGTATAAATGAAAACAAACCCTTTTTGGCCTAATCCCATCTGCAAGAAGTTTACATCACAAACCATATTGACATAACCCTAGTTGCAAACATTATACATCACTTATAATCTACCCAATCCTTGTCAGTCAAATATTACATAGCTTACTCGAGTCCTGCCCTCTCTTAAACCTCATTCCTCCCCTGTATGTATTCCCACAATTCCAATTATTTCCTATGAAATTTGCTCCTACCCTTTTTAAAGATCCCAGTTCCAGTTGTTTTATCTCTGTTATTGTACTTCTAGTATTTGGCTTACAGTTTGTTTCCCTTTTTCTAGTAACTGTTTTTTTAGTAGCCACCATAATTAGACTCGGCAAAGCCTTACTGTGTATAGGCAGTTCCATTTCTGTATTGTAGCTCAGAAAAATCATTTCCCTAGTTGCACTTTTCTCACCCAGTATTTCTGATAGAGAAGTCCGCAGGGAATCATTAAAGTTTGCCAACTCATTGTACTCCCAGAAAATATGTTCCCAATTACCTCTTTCTTCCCTATCACAACTCCAACATTTGTTGTCTACCTAAGGAAAAAATCTCTGCAGTGTACTTGGGGTATAAAAATAATATGTAAACATTTCCAAGCAGAATATTTGTTGCATATTTGGGAGATATACATATATCCCCCATTGTTTCTAGGTGAATTGCTTATACAGTCTCTCTTCCCAATCCTTTCTAACCTCCTGTGATTGATTCTTATATTTATCGTGCAATTTTTTAATTTGCTGTACTAGTTACTCTTTTTTTAATGGCAGCTTCTGTTCTAGATTCTCCTAAAAACTCTACAGTACTGGTCTTTTATTTATGACCCCCCATTTCTTTTTCTTAGCCTTCCCTATCAAGGATTGATGGAGTATAGGCAATCACTAATCTACAGTCCAAGTACATTCTTGGCTCCTTCCCTTTCTATTATTTCTCCATCTCTAGTTATTTCCTCCCAATACCTTGGTTTCTTTGCCAGTTTTCTCCAATAAATGCAAGCCCTCTCTTGCCTATTGTTTGAATTCCTAATTCCAGTCATCCCTGTCAGCAGAATCCCCTTTCTCCATTCCTGTGTTTGCTTAGAATACTTTCTGCTACTTTATGAATATAGTATTATGATTATTGTTATTGTCCTTAAAGATCTGCATCCAAAATCCCAGTCTGCCCTTGTTTCTTAAGACCCCCCCCCATTTCATCATCATCCTTTTCCAGTTTGAATTATAAGTTTCTGCTTGTGCTATGTATAGGAGCCTTAACTGTGTAGCTCTGAAATACCCCTTCAAATCGGGTAATCCCAGTCTCCCTTTTCTATTGGAAGAATCAGTTTACCCCACTTTACTCTTGCTGCCTTCCCCTCCCAGATAATATCCTTCATCTCTTAATTGTATCCACAATTTCTCCTATGGTTGATAAAATTATGTTTGACCTGTGTATAAAGGGATTAAAAACATTTTAACTGCTTGTATCTTACTATCCATATAACAGACCTTCTAGTTTCTCAGTTTTTCTACTATCTTTTTGATCTGATGTCTGTGTCATTATTCTTCACAGATGAGTCTAGGATCGGACCTCCGATCTGAGCCGGCAACTTCTCAGATCCAGAGCTGCAGCTCCTCCCCTTCCCATAATCCCTTGCTGTCTTCTAACCCTCAAATATTGTGTGCTGCTGAATCACTCCAGATGTGGACCAGGCTCAAGCATAGGAACTAGAGAGAAGTGATGGTTTCTTGACTTTTTGTCCTGTCCTCTTTCCTTTTTGGGTGTTGTTTCTATTCTTTACTATTGTTAGTCTAGTTGAATTCCTCCCTTCCCTGTTAAAACCTAGTTTTTGGTGTAGGTAGATTCTCCCCACCCCCTCCTAGTGTGTGGCTTTTGCACCTTTTTCTCATAGCTGGTCTTTTTGTCAAAACAATACAAAAAAAAACCCTAGTCTTTCTGTGTGTGTGTGTGTGTGTGTGTGTGTGTGTGTGTATATATATATATATATATATATATACTGCGGTTAGGATGGCTGAAAAGCCTTCAGGTTTTAAAAGGTGGTGCTCTTCATGCAGTTGGAATATGCTGTGCTCTGACTCGCACAAGAAGTGTCTGTACTGTTTAGGGTCGGCACACTGGAGGTTGAATGCAACATTTGTGCAGTATTCAACCCCAGGGCCCCTCGCACGGCACTGCAACAAACTTTTGCTTAAAGGCTTGGTGCAGGGTGGTCCTCTGCCTTTGGACTCCACTTCCAAGCCTTTGCAGGAGCCTAAGAAGAGGCGTCTTCCTCCCTCTGGGGGGGGGGTGTCCTCCTCTTCTCTTTTAAAAAAGCCGAGGCTCTCAGATCCCCTGATCCGAGCCCAGCCACTTTGGCTTCGGTTTGAGGTACATCATCCCGAGAGCTTCGGATCCGAGTAGAAGCAAGCTGTCCACGAATCTAACTAGCTTGTTGGATCTGTTTGGTACGGCTTCCAAACCTTTAGATCCTATTGTTATTGAGATTCAAGGTCAGATCCCCAGCAAGATCTGGCCATGCTTCAGCATCTTCCATATCCTCCAGAAGTCTCCCTCCTTTGGACATGGATAGGATGATGAGTTTCCTCAATACCCAAATGGAGTTTGGCTTACTGCCATCCCCTTCCCATATGGCTAGGGGACCCTCCCCATCCACAGGTCTCCAGTCTCCTTTTCCAGTCCAACAGGTTTTGGAAAGTCAGGACCAAGAGGCTTCTAGTGAGTCTAATTGTTAGGTTTCTTGCCATTCTCAACACAGTCAGGGTCCCTAGCTGGCTCTGTTCCGCAGCTCTCTCCTAGATGTACCACCCCACCAAAGGGAGTTGGCCTATCTCGAGGTGCAAGACCTCCTTCAAAAAAGAGCCATTCAAGAGGTCCCAACAGGACAACGAGGGTCCGGAACTTACTGTTGCTTTTTTTTGGTGCAAAAAAGACTGGAGACGTGCATCCGATAGTGGACCTCAGTGAGATAAATTTTCTGTCAAGAAGTCTAAGTTCCAGATGGTCTCTGTACAAGCCATTCCGCCTATCTTGCGAAAGGATGATTGGATGTGCTCAGTGGATCTCAACAGTACGTACCACCATATGAAGATCGGCAGACGCTCCAGGAGACATGCTTTTGGTTATGGGCCAATCATTGTCAGTTCAGAGCCCTGCCCTTTGGACTCACCACAGCCCCCCAGGTGTTTACCATATGTATGGCAGTGGTGGCAGTTCATCTCCGGCTGCAAGGTTTCCAGGTTTTTCTGTACCTGCACGATTGGCTTCTCATGGCTGCCACGAGGCATCAACTAATACTGGTGGCCAGGTATGTCCTCAGTCTTTTCCAGCATCTAGGCATCACAGTGAATCGAACCAAGTCCACTCTAGTTCCGAACCAAAACCTGGAATTCATGGGAGACTGCAGCACTGCCTTTCCGCAGGGTCCAACTGATTTGAGTCAAGTCTGTGTCTTGTTGGATCTAGCACGCCCATGTGTTCATTTGATTCTCCAAATGCTAGGCTATATATTCAACCAATGCCTTTTACCAGGTGTCATATGAGAGTTATCCAATGGACCCTGGCAGTCCAGGGGTCCATTCTGTCTCCGTCCATGTCTATGACAATAAACTTGACTCGGGTGTGCAGGAATAATTTTGCTTAGTGGCTTCAGTCTCAGGACCTGTTTCTAGGCAGGCCATTTTGTCTCCCCATGCCCAAGGCCACAGTGACCACAAATACCTCCCTTTTGGGGTGGGGAGGCATTTTCAGTGCAGGATGGTTCAAAGCATGTGGTCCCCCATGCACATAAACATCCTGGAGATGAGAGCAGTCCTTCTAACATTGCAAACCTTTCAGGAATGCCTCCCTCTGGGGACCATAGCAATTCAGACAGACAACTTGGTGGTTGTCTGGTATATCAACAAGTAAGGGAGAACAAGGTCTTATCCTCTGTGCAGAGAGGCCATGAGAGTGTGGGAATGGGTGATTTCTTCCAGGCACTTTCTTCTTGCAACTCATATACCCAAGAGTTCCAACTTGCTGGCCGACAAACTCAGCAGGTCCATTTTGATTCCTCACGAGTGGTCCCTGAATCCGTCGGTGGCAAGGCAAATCTTCGACCATTGGGATCAACCATGCTGCGACCTTTTTGCTTCCCCAGTCATCCACAAATGCAACAGTTAAGGCCCACTCTACTAGGTCTGTTGCTACTTCATCAGCCTTTTTGGTTAGACTTTCCCTTTATGAGATTTGTGCTGCTGTGACTTGGTCTAATCTGCAGACTTTCATTTCGCACTACAAATTGGACTTGGTATCTAGGAACAGAGATTCCTTTGGTTCCTCCATGCTCTGGCATATTCTTCCTTAAGGCCACCTAGGTTTCATAGTAGCTGGCGACTCTGACCCATCTGTGAGGAATAATGACACAAATAGCATCATATAAAGAGTTAGGTATTTACCATAACTTGGCATGTGTGCTCTCCAGTGTCATTACTCATCACTTTCCTGCCCTCCTTCCCCTTTCCTTCTGGGGGTTCTGGCGAGGCTGAAATGGCTTGTATTTGGTGAGATGTTTTTGGCTTCTGCATGTCAGCTTATTTAGCAAACTCGATCTGAGGGGTAGAAGGTAGCAAGGGATTATGAAAAGGGGAGGAGCTTGAGCTCTGGATCTGTCTGAGAAATTGCTGACTCGGATCGGAGGTCAGATCCTAGACCCATCTGTTAAGAATAATGACATTGGATACCACGGATGCAAAGTTATGGAAAGTCCATAACATTGTTTTAGTCTTTCTTGGAATCTAGCCTGGCCCCAGACACTTTACCCTCCAGCTCCCAGGTAACCTGACAGGTATTACAGAGTACCTGACTCTCTCAAGTTCCTTTTCAAGAATCCTACTGCGGACCCAGAGACCATTTCACAGGGACCTAAAGGCATTAAGGCTACTACTGCCAAAAATCCTACCCCCCCCCCGATAGAGATTCCAGGGCCTTGGACAGATGGGGTAAGAAGGTATACACGTCTGTTACTTTGGCCATTAGGGCCTTAAACTGCCAGTTTCATATGTTAAAGTATCAGCAACATATTATGGGACTACTTAAACAGAAAATGGTGTTGATTCCTGACTGTGCTGAAAATAAAGAATTACAGGATTTAATGCATTCTGCTGAACAAGTTTGTAAACGTACTTTGCAGTGTGGTTTTGACTTTTTAGAAGCATCTTGCAGGGCTGCTGTCACTGGGTCTGTTCTTAGAAGGCATGCTTGGCTTAAGGAGCAGGTCATGTTAAAGCTAAATTATTGGATGCTCCCTTAAACCAAGATCGCCTGTTTGGCAGCAAAGCAGAAGTCCTTAAAAAGATGGTGGAAAAAGCTAAATCTATGCAAACTGTTAAAGATTTCCTGAAAGTACAGCCTTCCAGATTCAGTAGGCATTGGCCTTCTAAGAATTGGTCCTTTCCTGTCTCTTCCAGGCCTTCTCAGTCCAAACCCAGGAACAGCAGACCACCTAGGCTACAGTCTCAAGGTACTCACAGGCCTAAGCATTGGGGGGGGGGGCTTCCACTTCCAAAGCTGGAAGTAGTAAGACCCCCCCCCCCATGGAAAACTGTCACAATGACTTAACCTTAAACCTTCTCAGCACTGCTCAACTGCATGCTCCTTTAGGAGGAAAGATCGCACTGCATGCAAAAAACTGAGAACTCATTACCCAGGACAAATGGGTTTTAAATATAGTTTCCCAAGGATACAAATTCCACTTCCACACCTTACCAACCCCAAACGGTTGGACAGACCTACCCCCAAATCAGTGGGCAGAGGCTCAAAATAAGTAGGGCTATTCAGCCTGTCCCAGCAGAAGAAAAGGGGCAAGGTTTTTACTCAAGACTTTTCCTGGTACCCAGAAAAGACAGCTCCTGGCATCCTATTCTGGACCTCTCTATTCTAAACACCTTTTTGGTAATCCCAAAATTCAAAAGGCTAACACTTCAGCAGCTGCTTCCTATGCTAGGCAAAGATGCCTGGTTGGCAACCTTAGGCTTAAAGGAAGCTTACCCGCACATTCCAATGAGGGAATCTTGCAGGAAATACCTACGCTTCAGAGCAGGCTGCATGCACTATCAGTTCTCTGCACTTCCCTTTGGCTTATCAACTGCACCCAGGGTATTCACAAAGTGCCCAGCTCCAGTCATTGCATTTTGCAGGCAAAGAAATATTCAGATACATTTATACCTGGACGATTGTCTAATTCAGGCAGAAAGCCAGGACATGCTACTAAATCATCTGGCATTTGTAAAGAAACTTCTAACCTCACTGGGGTACACCAGAAATGAAAAGAAATCTCATCTAGTACCCTGCCAACAGATTGTATTCCTGGGAGCACGCTTGAACACAACTTCCTAGCCTACTTCAAACTACTGGCCACAAAGACCTAGCTATCTGCAAGGAAAATCCTGCAAGCCCTGCAGTTCATGGCCTCTTGCATTCTACTAATTCCGTATGCAAGACTGCATATGAGGAAACTACAATGGTATCTAAAAAGCCTATGGTATCAACATTCACAGGACCTGGAATCAATTATTCCTATCGTTCCTTGCTTAAAGATGGAGTTCCTTTGGTGGGCAGAGACCTGCCACCACAACAAGGGACTGACATTCATTCTACCACCTGCCGCCCAAACCCTAACAGACTCATCAGACTATGCATGGGGGGGCTCACTTGGCAGGGCAGTGCATTCAGGGCAAATGGAACCAGAGTCAGATGCACCTGCATATCAATCAGAAAGAAATGTTAGCTGTACAGAATTCACTGATAGCCTTCAGGGACCACATTCTTCCAGGACAATTATTGGTAAAGACAGACAACACCACTGTTATGTGGTACATAAACAAGCAGGGGGGAACCCACTCGTACCCTTTCTGCACACTAGCCATGGCTCTGTGGAACACAGACTTGAGCTACCAAGTGCCCCTACAAGCTCAATTCCTGCTAAGCAAGCTAAATTCACTGGCAGATGACCTAATAATAAAATATAATGTTTGGAATAGCCCAGCCTGAACCCAGACCTAAATCCAATAGAAAATCTGTGGGGTGACCTGAAGAGGGCTGTGCACAAGAGATGCCCTCGCAATCTGACAGATTTAGAGTGCTTTTGCAAGGAAGAGTGGGCAAATATTGCCAAGTCAAGATGTGCCATGCTGATAGACTCCTACCCAAGAAGACTGAATGTTGTAATTAAATCAAAAGGTGCTTCAACAAAGTATTAGTTTAAGGGTGTGCACACTTATGCAACCAGCTTATTGTAGGTTTTTTTTATATTTTTCCATTGTATTGTATAGGTTATAGGTCATATTAAAGGTAGGAAAAGATTTGAAATGATTTATTCTGGTCTCATTTTTTTATATCACAAAAAATCTGGCATTTCAATAGGATATGTACACTTTTTATATACACTGTATGTTTAAGGTTTTATTGCTATGAACATCTGGAGTACTCTCCCCTTTTTTAAACAATATCTCAGTCTTTACACAGACATCTACTTCCTCCATGGTGAGGATGGCTTGTAGGGAGTGGAGTGCAATCAACTGTCAGCCACTTTTCCTTGTTTAGCTTGGTAAAAGGTACATCTTTATGCTTTACAACAGAGTCAACTATCGCTAAAATGTTTGTTTAGTAGATGCCAGCCTTACAGGCTTAACATCAATGACTCTGGGACTCTCTACATCATGTGAGGTGGTAGGCTTAACAGGAGGCAATGTTGCTGAGGATGCTTTATGCCTGTGTTGTGTTTTGGATGTCTTTTTGAGGTTTAGACAAGTTAATCTTTAGAACCTCAGTGTCTGAATGGCTGTTTGTAGTTAGAATGCCATGATGAGGTGTGGTGTACTTCTGATGATCCTGACGTCTGAGTTTACTGTCTGAGATTTTATCCTCCACTGCCGTTATATATGTACATCTCACATTGTGTTATGCTGTTTGAGTAACAGATGATCATCAGAAAGCATGAGACAATTCTTACATTATCTCAAGATACTCATTTCAGTCAGGCTGGCTAAACAAATTCTGGGGAAGTGCTGGTCCATGGTTTAGACAAGAATGATTTAGAAGGCAGGGGGAATATAACTGCTTTAAGTTGAGTTGGTGGTGGAATACAGAGGTTATTTTAGGTAGAATTATTAATGAGCAGTAATTTCTTAGGCTGGGATGTGTACAGCTATCCCAGGTAGGCTTTACCATAGCTCAGGGAGTGATTCATTTTGCTTGGCATAGGTTACTGAAGACTCAAGTTTAGATAGCGAATTTTGTATGGATCAGGAAGGCTTCCTGTAGAGAAAAAGGCTTTTGTGCAGCCAACCCACTGTACAGCAAGTCCAACAGTGACACTGCATTTTTTTTTCTTCCCCGGGTCCTTGACATCTCTCGCCTTCCTTTTTTGTCACGGTGTCATTTTTTTTTCTTGTACCGTTGCTTATAAAACTTTTGCTGGAACATTAAAGTAATTTTAGGCCTTTCTTTCGAAAGCTAAAGGCATAATTCATTTGGTACTTGGGACATGGAGTCAAAAACAGTTGCTTGACTCATTGCATCAACTTTTCCTTTCTTTTCCAGCTTTTTGAGAACCTCAGAACATTTAGGCTGATAGTTAAATGCACATTATTAAGAACCATTGTAGAGTCCTGGTACAAATAAGAGATTTGACTAGAGAAATTCTGGATCAGTCACCAAAGTCACTTATTTAAAACTTGTTAATCTCTCTGAGTATTGGGAAGCATATCATTAAGAGTGGTTATGATATGACATACGTAGTTTCTAGAATGATGGCTTCCAGGTCAGTCATCAGGTGTTCTGTCTCAAAGGTCCAAGCATTTTTTTATATTATGGAAAATAAAGCTGGAAAAGAAAGGAAAAGTTGATGCAATGAGTCAAGTCTTTTGAATGCACATTTGAAGAAGGAATCTTTGTTTGGGAAATCTTTCCAGGAAATGTGCAAAAAATGTAAGGGGAAAAGGTCATTGTCGTGCACACCAAGAAGTAGATGTTGCACCCCAAAATTGTTTGGTATTACTGAAATTATCCATCCAAGACAAGTCTGTTCATCAGACACCAGACCGAGGACCAGAAAACAAAGAAATCAGAAAAGAGGCAGGCTTAGCATACCAAGGAGAATAAAATGGGGAGGATGGCTGGAGGCACAACAGGTAGCACAGTTAACTTTGGTGCAGAAGGCTGTGTGTTCTATTCCCACACCAGGTAGATCGATTGCTGACATCGCAGAGCTGCATAAGGGGTGTGCTTCACGCTTGAGTTTCCCATCCTTCAGATAAGACTTTAAATCGAGGCACTATCTGCTTGAATTGGTGGTAGAGCAGACGGATGTAAAAGATCCCATGGCACCTATCAAAGAATTTAGGTTTTTTTTTTATTGATATATACATTACATATTATTTACATATTTACATCTGTTTACAATTCCCCATACATTATAAACTTCAATTTAAGCCTCTCCCCACTCTTTTATCCACAACTGAAACATTGTTTTATCCAGAATCATTGTCAAAGTCCATTTTCCATTGTATTGTATTTATTGTATCCATTGTATTTAATTTCATTTATTCTCTTGTTCCATATAATCCATGAAATATAAAATATTGTTCTCCATTTCTTCACTTCCGGTTTTTGTGCTCTATAATAACCAGATTCTATTACGTCTGTATTTATTTGCTCAAATTTTAACAGACTTTTCACCCTGTTATGTTTGCATATTTCTTTCCACAAATTATTAACTCTTTCACATTTCAAACACACATGCTCAGTAGTCTCAAACTCTCCACATTTATTGTATGTTACATATTCTGTCTTTCTTTTTCTTGTGTGGCATGTTTCTTAACCGGCAGTTTTCTAACAGGAAATCTCTATGAAAAATCATTACATTCTTTGATCTTTCTATAGTTATATCTCGTCATAGTAGCTTTTTTCTTATTTATTTCTAAATGTTTCCATGGATCAGTGCAATAAATTGCTTTCATAATATTTTAAGTACCATGCCTTTCTATTTTTTTCACATATATTCTTTATTTTCCATAGCACAATTTTGTTTTGGTACTCTTTCATTTATTCATTCACAATGCTTTTACTTTTTTTTTTTTTTTTTTTTTAACTTCCATGCCTTTCCACAGTTCTTTGTATTTATAATGTAGTATCATTTCTATCAAATTTTTATTTTCCTTCACAATTTCTTTTAATACCTTATATAAAATTAAATATGCTGCGTGTACTATTGGGTTTATTAAACCCAAGCCTCCTTGCTCTTCTTTCATATATAGAATCCCTGTCTTGTCTGGATTCGGTCTAGAACCCCATATAAAAGAAAATATAATCAACATTTGTTCCTTTTCATACTTAACATGAATCATATATAGCATTTTTCTTATTACCATAATGTTGAACAAGCGTACTTTTTTCTATATGAAAATCTGAGTTCCAAAAAAAAAAGTCATATCCTTTACTTCTTTCAGTACACTATCCCATTGTTATCTTTATTCATTCCTTCCAAGTATTATTCCTGTTATATTCATTGAAGTCAATACCTTGTGTCATACATTCAAAACCAAATCCTTTCGTTTTCTCTCTATTTATATTTAAACCAATTTTTTTAATTTATACTTTTTTGTTTACTTCTTCCATCCATACTTTATTTTTAACAAGTAATACATTATCATCCACATTAATCCAGTATCATCCGCATAATTATACATTATCGGCAGTTGTACTTCATCATTTTGTATCCATCGCTACTTGACATTTTATTAATTTTATTCACTATTGCATTCATAACTAATGAGAAAATTACTCTACTAGCTGGGCAGCTCTGCTTTATTCCACATTCTATTTTTTGTCTTCCCCAGTCTAGCCATTTACATTTAGTTTCACATAGTTGCTTTTGTAAACGGATTTTTATTACTTGTAATATTTTTTGATTATATTGTATGCCTGCAGAATCCCCCATAATTATTTATATTGAATATTATCATAGGGTTTACATACATCTCCTATCTCAACCATCGCTTCTACATTTTTATTTACGATCTTAATTATTTCTCTTATCCATAATAACTCTTGACTTGCATATTATTCAATGTTATAGGTCTCTATTTTTATTTACTCTTTATTTCCTTTATTAAATATAAATGTTATAACTCCTGTACATATCTTTCTCTTTAATTCCAGTTTCTAACCATTCTTTCATAACTTCTATAAAAAATTTTTGCCACTCCTTCATTTCTTTATATATACCATATTCAATTCCTTCCAGTCCTGTTGCAGAATTCATGTTAAAATCTTTTAGAATTTCATTCAATTCTTTCATAGTTATTTTTGTTCTAAAAACTCATTATCGTTATTTAATTTTTCACTTTTATAAATTTGCTCTGTTTTCTTCTCTATTAACAAATAATTCCAATGAGTGTTTAATTGTTTCATATATTCCTTCTTGCTGTGTTATTTGCTTACCTTCCTTTTTTTATTCTCTTATTTTTCTTTCTTGTATTTTACTCGTATATGGTGCTGCCTCTTTTTTTCTTTCCTCATAAACAGTATTTTTGTTTAAATAACAAGTTAATGATTCATTTTATATATTTTTCTTTTTCATAAAATGAGTTTTCTCTAAGACATCTCTGAATGTTTCTTTTCTTACTTATACATTCTAAAAACACTTTTTATATTTATCTTTAAAATTAAGCCATCAGTCAGTCCATTTCTCCTAAAACTCTCTCATATTCATATGATTTTTCCACAGTTCCATAAGTTTTTTCCCTTCTAAATCTAATTCCTTTTTGTTAATTCTCTTTATTCCTTTTCCTGTTGTATATTCTTCATTTTCCTGTAATTTAACCTATCTAGCCAAATGATCTTAAAATCTAGCATACTTAATTCCTTTTTTAACTTTTGAAGTATCAAATATTAAAAAAAACAATTTCTGACCTAATTTCATTCCTTTTGTAGGTTCAGTTGTTATTCTCCCATATACTTAACTTTCCAGTTCTCATACTTTCTTTAACCATTTTAACATTACAATTGTGCTTATATTTTCTTAAATTAAAATCACCCACCACTATCGTATCCATATTTACACAAACATATTCAAGAATATTTGTAAACATTGTACATCATTTCTTTCTTTTTATTGTTACATGTGCATTTAAAGCTATAATTCTATACACATATTTTTTCCATCTCAAGTCTATCACTATACTTCCTCCTAGTTTCCACTATGGTTACATCTAATATTTTACTGCTTTCTTGACATGATATACATATGCCCAAGCACGTGTCTTTTCCCATTTTCCAAACCACCGCACCATTCCAAAGTTTTTCAGTTTATGTTCTTAAGTCCTCTGTTAATAATCTGATATCTTCTAACAGTAACATTTGCATCTACTGCAGCACACCATTGTAATACACCTATTCTCCTCGTAAAATTTGTCATACTGTTCACATTTGAAGCTAATATTTTCAGCTTTTAAGACTGTTAGTATAATAAAATGTTTATCCTTTTCCTTTCTTATTTTCTATAAGCATTATATTTTTGAATTTTCTTTACCTTTCTTTAATTCTTTTTCCTGATGAATTTCTTTTATTTCTTACTGTGCACTAGTAAGCTTCTTCCTCACTTGTCTCCTCTGTTTCTTTTTCCTTATTACTTTAACTTCATGTATAAACTTTCAGTCACATCTTTCTGTACATTTACTTGCATAACACATTCTTCTCTTTCTCCTATATAACTTCATTTTTATTTTCTTGCACATTAATTTCACATTCTAGCCATGAATGACTAGTATTGCCAGATTTTTTTCTCTTTAAATCACATTTTTTTGCATTATGCCGTTTTACCACGTTACATACTTTTTATAACATTCATAAATTAAATGATCATTTTATTCACAAAAATAACTATCTTTGGTTGACCCCTGTATTTCACAAAACCCCTATTACCATGAACATTAATAATACTAAGTGCATGCATAACATTATCAGTTTCTATTTTCAGTATTACTCCACATTCCCATCCCCCAGTCCATACTCCTCTTTCGTTATGTATTTTGTATTGTCCATTATTTCTTTACATATAGTTAACAAATGATGTTAAGTTGTCAGTCTCGCCTTCATTCTTGCTGGATGGGTTCGGAGACAATCCTCGGCTCCGACTCGGCACTTGCTAAGCTCGAGAGTCACTTTTACCAGCTCGAGGCAGCCCCATATCCCATGATGCAAGGCGGTAATTACCCAGATCTCGTTTGCCGCTTCACTAATGAGGCCATCCTTTTTACCAGCTCCTGGTAAGTGATATTTTTCTTGCTATTTGTCAGGTTTTAGGTGTCTCAAAACCCTAAATTTTAGTCCTTTAGTCTTTATATCCTTCACTGTACTTTATTCACTTAGCTCCATTCCCTTTTCCCTTAGGTCTTTTAGTTTTAGTTTTTCGGGCCTTAGGCCTTTCCCACCCTCACAGTTCCTGTCAGGATTTCCCTCAGGTGTGTGTGTGTCTTTTGTCACTGTAATATAATAACTAATTTTGTTAGTTATTAATAATTTTAGTTGTTAGTGTCTTGTTTGGACTGATTGGTGTGTGTGAGTGTTTCAGGACCGAGACATGTCCAAAGATACTAGGGTCTCAGGTTTCAAGAAGTGTGACTCGTGCTGTCAGAAGATGTCTCTGGCAGACGGTCACACTTCTTGTATTTATTGCCTGGGACCCCTACACCTGCAGGACTCCTGTGCTATATGTCATTCTTTCAGCCAGAGAGTCCTGCAGGAACGTAGAAATAAGTTGATCCTCAGGGGTCTTAAACCAGAGAGCTCCCCGGCTAAGGTCAGCTCTGGGAAGCCCTCTAAGCCTCCCAAGACCCAGGCTTCGGTGTCCAAGTCTGTGGTCTTGGTTCCGACTCAGCCGGAGTTGACATCGGCTCCGTCCGGAGCCGATCCTTCCTTGTTGGAAGCTTCTGTACCGGCGCCGATACCCTGGCTTCGACACCCTAGCGTCGAAGCATGTCTCGACTCCGGCTGGAGCCGAGATATCTTTGTCTCCTCTCGGAGCCGACAAGTTGTCGGCTCTGCCTGGAGCTGAACGTTCTTCGACTCCGATGGCTCCATCCAAGAAGAGGTCTAGATCTCCTTCTTTGGAATCTATACACTCGGCTCCAGCCTCTCCCTTGCATTCGGAGCGGAGCCATTGAAGCCGATCATCGAGGTCTTCCAGGCTCTCAGACCACGACTTAGAGAGAGTGGTAAGTAGGCTATTAAAATCACAGGCACTAGCCCAGATGCTCCATAGCCCGTCTCATCAGACGTCAGCTATTCTACACCCCCCTGAAATTCCTCCTTCGACTCTCCTACAGAGTTCGGAGCCGGAGATTATTGGTGCCGTGACTGTTGCTGCTTCGGAGCCAATACCACACCTTTCAGCTCCGTCGTCCTCGACTCCTATCTCCTCCTTGAGACCTTCCTTGGAGGGATCCAGGTGTCGGGCTTCCCTGGTCGGTTCCGAGGGGGCGAGTGGCATCGGACCCTTGTCCGACCCCGTTCTCCCTCTCGGGGCTTCGGCCTTGGTGAGCTCGGCCCCGACATCTGCTTCGGAGCCTTCCCTTTCGGTGGGACCAGGGATCCCTGTTTCTTCAGAGCGGGATCTCTCGGCCCTCCCTGGAAGGGGAGCCTTCGAGGTGATGAGGAGTGTGCTAGCCCCAGAGCTTAGCCAGCAGTCTGTTCCTTTAGCTCCTCCCTCTATGGTGCCTGTAGATGCCTCTTCCCGCTCTCTTGCTCCCGGACCCAGAGATCCATCGCCCCAGGTTTCCCCATTGGGAAGGACTTCTTCTTCCGAGGTTTCTCCTGATCCTTCAGGCGAACCCCCGCATAAGAGGACCTGCAAGAGGAAGCATTTAGACTACCCTGCGTCTACAACATCAGATACCGATTTAGATGAGTCGGAGGGGTCCCCAAGATCTCCCTCTGAGGATGTCTCCTTTTCAGACATCCTTGAACTCCTGAAACAGAGGGGGAACTGGCCCTCCATCAATCCCTCCGAGGATGAATCGGTATACCTGAAGGCTTTTGGATCTGACCCTCCACCTCCTGGGTGTCTCCACCTTTCGACCCCCTTATGGAAGTCATAGCTCGAAAGGCGTGGGCATCTCCTGATTCGGTGGAACCAGTCCCCAGGAGACCTTCAAAGTTTATCACGGCCCCCGCTGAAAAGCAGTTTCTTACTAAGGGTGTCCTGGTTGATGCCATGGTGGTGGCAGCCGCCACCAAGAAGGAACTTGCAGATCCTTCCGTGCCAGTCCATCCTCCTAACAAGGAGTCTAGGACCATGGACAGGTATGGCAAGCGGATGTTTTCCTCAGCGACCTTTGCTATGCGTTCGCTGAATTATTTGTGTCACTTCACCAGACTTCAGAGAGACATACTCAAAGAACTAGGTGAAGTAGTACAGGATCCGTCAGCAGCAGGGGCTCAAGAAAAGATCGCCTCTCAGCTGGGAATCCTAAATTCCATAACCAACTCCTCCATGCGGCTCATTTCTTATGCAGCCGATGGGGCGAGTAGAGCTGCAGGCACAGGAGTGGCCCTCAGACGTCAGTCCTGGATGCGGCTCTGTAATTTCGCAGACCCCTTTAAGGTGTCCTTCACAAACTCTCCCTTTGATGGGACAACATTGTTTGGCCCTCAGGTGAAGGACACTTTGACCAGGTGCGAGCAGGACGGCAAGACTCTTTCTGCCGTAGGAGTCCGTTTCTCCACTCCTTCTAGACCTTACCCCAAAGGTCAGAAGGGAGGGAAAATGTGGTTCCGGAAATCACAAGGAGTCACGCCTGACGCACATGGTCAGTTTACCCCCCAGAGGCAGAGGGGGTAATAATAACAGACGCCGCCCTAGGGGCAGAGGGGATACGCAGAACCAGGGCTCCAGAGAGCCTCTCTCTGACAAGCCCTTCCAGCATCCCTGAGGTGTTGCCCAACTGCCCACCCTTGGAGGCAGTCTGGGGAAGATTGTCGCTGTACCCAGAAGCCTGGCTTTCCCTCTCTCAAGACAAATGGGTACAATCGATCATATCTGAGGGTTACAAGATTCCTTTCGAGGAAAGCACCTTCCCTCAAAAAGGTTCCCTTCCAGACGTACCACCCGGTCTAAGGGAAATTGCAAGATTAGAGGTGTCAAAGCTTCTAAGGAAAAGAGCCATCCAGCCAGTACCAAAAGATCATTTAGAGTCCGGAATCTACTCAAGGTTCTTTTTGGTCCCCAAAAAGACGGGAGACTGGAGACCAATATTAGACCTCAGCAGGCTCAACAAGTCTGTCAAAAAGACAAGATTTCGGATGGTCACACTTCAATCGATTTTGCCCTTTCTGGGCAAAGACAACTGGATGTGCTCCATAGACCTTCAGGATGTGTACTACCATATAAAGATTCACAGACGCTCCAGAAGTTTTCTCCGCTTTCGGCTGGGGACCAGTCATTTTCAATTCAGAGCCCTGCCCTTTGACGTCACTATAGCCCCCAGAGTGTTCACCAAATGCATGGCAGTGGTCACGGCTCACCTGAGACGTCAAGGATTCCAGGTGTTTCCGTATCTCGACGACTGGCTCCTCTCAGCCACCACCAGGCATCAACTTCTTCAAGCCAGAGATTACACTCTACGTCTCTGCGGTCACTTAGGAATTTCAGTCAACTTTTAAAGTCTTCCTTGTCGCCCTGCCAATCTATTACCTTTATAGGCGCAAATCTAGACACTACTCGGATGTCAGCAAACCTAACAAGCCAAAGAATCCTAGATATCCAAAACCACGTTCGGATCATCCTATCCAGCAAAAGGCTACCAGCCAGGTTGGTCCTGAAAGTGTTGGGTCTCATGGCAGCTGCCATCACATTAATTCCTCTGGCCCGCTTTTACATGCGTCTCCTACAGTGGATGTTGTTCACCCAATGGTCCTTCCAGCAGCTTCCCATGCGTCACAAGATTCTGGTGACACAAACCTGCAAGAACCATCTATCCTGGTGGATTTCCTCTCCTGTAGTTCATCAGGGCAGACCATTTGTTCCTCCGGCCACGGTCACTTTGGATGCCTCCCTGATCGGGTGGGGGGGGGGGCATTATCAGGGCAGGATGGTTCATGGCACGTGGCAACCGTTCGAATACCACCTGCACATAAATGTCCTAGAGATGAGAGCAGTGCTTTTAACGTTGCAAGCCCTCCACGACTTTCTTCCTTTAGGGACTATTGCAGTTCACACGGACAACATGTCTGTCATGTGGTACATAAACAAGCAGGGTGGAACCAAGTCCTATCCCTTATGTCGAGAAGCTCTCAGACTTTGGCAATGGGCGATCTCCTCTCATCGGTTTCTGGTAGCAAAGCATATCCCCGGGAAAACCAACATAATAGCGGACAGATTGAGCAGAGCTATTCTCATGCCTCACGAGTGGTCTCTCAAGCAATCCATTGTGGAGGAGATTTTTCAGAAGTGGGGCCGCCCATGCTGCGATCTCTTTGCTACACCCCAAAACAGCAAATGCCCAGACTTCTTCTCTCTCTTCCCACTTCCGGGCCATCCCCCCAGAGACGCTCTTACCCAAGATTGGCCTCGGGGACTCCTTTATGCCTTTCCTCCCTTTCCTTTGATACCACAAGTACTCCAGAAAGCTACCATCTTGAGAGCCAAATTGATTTTCATTGCCCCTTACTGGCTTCGACAAATTTAGTTCCCGTTCCTTCATCGCTATCTTTTGGTGCAGCCTTGGCATCTGGACTCAGTTCCAGATCTTCTGACCCACCAGTCGGGTCAACTGCACCGGTCCGTTCCTTCCCTCAACCTCACAGCTTGGTTGCTCCACTTCCTTCCTTAGCCAGGCTTCCTTTGATCTCTAACCCCATTAGAGATATCATAGTAGCTTCTCTTAAGTCATCTACCAGGAGAAGTTACACTAGCAAGTGGAAACGCTTCTCCTTTTGGGCAAAATCTAAGAACATAGACCCCTTTACTGCCCCTATTCAGTCGGTCTTGGATTTCCTAGCGGAAATTTTTCACTCAGGTTCTTCGTCTTCCACAGTCAAAGTTCAGTTGGCTGCAATCTCGAATTTCCATGTCGGGTTTGCAGACCACAACATTATGTCCCACAAACTTTGTAAAGCCTTTCTCAAAGGAGTGTTCCTTCTTAAACCCCCTGTTAGAGATCCTCCACCACAGTGGGACCTAAATTTAGTGCTGACATCCTTGATACTTCCCCCTTTCGAACCGGCTGCTTCATGTTCATTAAAGTTTCTTTCTTGGAAAACTCTTTTTCTAGTCGCTATTACCTCGGCTAGAAGAGTGGCTGAACTTCATGCCCTCTGTGTTCGTCCCCCTTATTTGGTATTCACAAAGACAGAGTATCCTTGAGAACCAATCCATCCTTTTTGCCAAAGGTTGCTTCTAAGACAAATTTAAACCAATCTATTGATCTCCCTGTATTTTTTCCAAATTATTCTAACAGGGCGGAACAAAAATTGCATTACCTAGATGTTCATCGCCAACTCAGATATTACTTGGACAGAACAAAGCAATTTAGGAAGTCCGATCAGCTCTTCCTTTCTTATGCTGAAAATAAAAAAGGTCTCCCTGTTTCTAAAGTGACCTTATCCAGATGGCTATCTTCCACCATTTCTGACATTTATCAGCTTGGGGGCAAACAGCTGAATTCAAAACCTAAAGCTCATTCTACAAGAGGTCTAGCCACTTCTACAGCTTTTCAGGCTAGACTGCCATTAGATACTATTTGTGCAGCGGCCACTTGGGCCACTGCTAATACCTTCGTTTCTCATTAAAAATTGGATTTGGCCTCCAGGGACAGGGCAAGCTTTGGTTCCACTGTTCTCAAGAGTCTGTTCCATTGAGCCACCCAGGATAGAGGTGCTAGGGACGCGGCCCCATCCAGCAAGAATGAAGGCGAGATTGACAACTTAACATTTAGAAGTTATGTACCTACCATAACGTTCCATGTTAGTTGTCTTCTCTCGCCTTCTTTCTTGTGTCCCTCCCTCCTGTCCCCCTAGCCTGGACAGACCTTGATCTCCCTATTTCTCTGGAAGATTCTTCTTCCTTGGACACCAGTTAGTTCTTGACCTTGATTACCTGGTTTCCCTTTACAGCCTTTTTAGGTTAGTTGTTCCTCTTTCCTTGGTGGAAAGTTTTATAGGCAGTTTTTCCTCTAAATACCAAATGAGATCTGGGTAATTACCGCCTTGCATCATGGGATATGGGGCTGCCTCGAGCTGATAAAAGTGACTCTCAAGCTTAGCAAGTGCCGAGTCGGAGCCGAGGATCGGCTCCGAACCCATCCAGCAAGAAAGAAGGCGAGAGAAGACAACTAACATGGAACGTTATGGAAGGTACATAACTTCTAATTCTTTCAATTCCTTTGCTTCAACTTCAGCTCTAAACTGGATAATTGTTCTTTTTTTTTTGTCTGTAAAAAGCTTGCACCACATATTCTGACCATGGATAAATATTTTTCTTTTGTTCGTGTGCACCCCAAAATTTTCCATGGCCTGCCCAGTCTCAAATATCAAGTCACAAAAAGTCTCTCTTAATTATAATAAATGCTCTTACCTATTTTGCTTTGACACCCAGAGGTGCTGTGACAGAGTCCCCAAACCTCATATCTGTCCAAACGTTCTTCTTTTAAACTGCTCACACATACAGTATACTACTTTTTTGTTTATTTTATTTCTTCCTTCTCCAACGGTTTGTGCATAAGTTTTTGTCTCTGGAACTTTTTCTGGCAGTCTCTTCTCGTTTTTCTTTTGTTTTTTTTCCATGATGTTACTCTGAAATTGCTTCTCTACTTTCTGGCTCAGTTTGGTTTACCATTTCTTCCAAATAATCAGCCCCCCCCCCCCCCCCAGATTAGAGGATTGTAATTATGAATTTTTCAGAGGTAACTGTCTCTCCTTCAAATAATCTTTTCTGAAAGTTTTCCTCTGAATCCATCTCTCTCTCAGCTACAGTCTCGTTTTCCTTCACAATTTCCTTTTTCCTTCAATGTCACTGTTTTTTCTGCACCCACATCATCAGAAAATAAACTTCCGTTAGCGATTCCACCATTTTGACTACATTTTCAGCAACTTTCATTCCAGTTTCAGCACAAGCTGAATCCGCCATGTTTTCTCCCTGTGTCTGCAGGCCATCTCCCTGCCTGAAACAGGAACAGGAAGTCCGATGCGTCACACACAAATGCTTCCCCTGCTACCAAGAGTAGGGGAAGTTCCTTGATGTTCTGGGCAGCCTTCTCCTAGTAGTATAATTACCACCTTGAGTCTCGTCTGAAGAGAGGCTACTGACTTAGTAGAGCTGTCCTGAGCAGAAAAGAATAAGTAAAAAAAAGTGGGTTTATCTACTCCTTCCGAGTAGTTATGACTCTACTTTCCCCCACCCCCAACACAGCCCATTTGAGGGGTAAATTCAGCACTTAACGAGACTTTGCTTAATTTAACAGTGATCCAACTAGATGTTGTGCATCATAAAATAAAGATGCAGCTGTTTTTTTTTTATCCAGTTGCAAACTCTCCATACCTGTATCTTTATTACTGTATTACAGAAAACTTTCCCTCTCACTATACTGGAGTCTATTTTTGATAATACAACACAAGAGGAGAATTGCCTTTCTTATCCAAATCTATAACCCTGTTCCAAATTTCTGTTTCATTTCTTCCAGTTTTTATACGATGCAGTATTACGAACAAGTAGTATGTTATAGTTAGCAGCCATCCTCTATCAGTTTTATGGTTTAATATACGTATGTTATAAATTGCTGTGACGGTACTACATAATGATGGCTATTTTGGTTTGTAGAAGCCATTCTTGCAGAAGAGAAAAAAGATTCTATAGCATAGAAGTGTAAGGAAGAGAAATATATTCATTACATGAATTATATGAACTACCAAAGTAAACTTAATATTGGTAACTTTATCGTTAAGCAGATAGGAAGAGGCACGTGCTGCTTTTCTCCCTTTGTAGCATCCCCGTGCCTGTAATTGCTCTGTCCCAGAGCAGTGTCATCACCTCGACTACAACAGTCTTGCATCCATGATTATTTATTATCCTGATATCCTGTAGTGTATACTGTTGCACTCAAGATCCCCATGCCTATTCAAGGCAGGAAAGCACACCTTCACTTGCTCAGTTCTTCCTGTTCAGGAGCTGCGTCCATCATTTGAACCCTTATCTGTGTTACACTAACAGCTCCATCATTGATAAAATGCTGTCTTTCAGAAGTCAGATAGGTAGTAGTTGTGTAACCACTCTATCAATATGAAATGGTATCACTCCATTTCAAACCACCTTACCGAAGAACCCAAAATAAGCTCTGGCAAAAGACATATTTATTCCAAGGCACTAAAATACCTTACCAGTTACTACCTTGTATTCTACATATAACACATCTAAAATACAAATGGCAGTAAATGCCATATGAAAGTTCACAGGTAGGTACTAGGCTATCAGCCCAAGGGCCTACATAAGCCTAGCCAACAAGGTTCCCTGGCTTATGCCACCCAAGAAAATTATTTTCCTGTGCCACTATCGAACAGAGATACAGGAGTGATCCCCGGGGTGTATTTCCTTTTTCCCATCCATTCATCAAGATTTTTCTTGGAGTGCTAATGAAGAACTTTGCTTGACATAGATGGGTAGCCTGTTCCAGAGTATGGGAAGTCTCTGGGACAGGAATCTATCCCTCCAGCATGTCCTGTTTATTGTGGTGACAAGGTTTAGATCCCTAGAGCGTATAGCTCGGAGGGATTGGGATTTCTGTAGTTGTAGCTTGTCCAGCAGCTCTGGGTTTGACATAGCTTTATATGATGGGCAGAGATCAGCTTGGAGTAGGCGATATGCTACAGAGTAAAGCTGGAGTTTTTTGAGGTGGTCAGTGTAGGGCATTTGTTTGAGGCCAGTAATCCTCTAGTGTGAGATACTTCTGTGGCCTTTCCAGCTGCTGCAAATGTCTTGTGAGGTACATTCCAAAAGGGGCGTTGTACTCTATAATGGGTCTAATGAGTGTCGAGTAGAGGGGGAACAATGACCTCTTTTTTTTCCTGGATGAGAACCCTTTTTATGATGAGGTGTGCCACGTAGAAGGACTTCCTGACCACTGTGGCGATGTGACTATCAAAGAGAAACTACTGTCCACCTGGGTCCCAAGGTCTCTTATCACACATTTGGTGTTAAGTAGATTGCTGCCTATGTGGTAGTTCATGGGTACAGAGTTTTTACCAAAGGGGATGACACTGCACTTTTTGGCATTTGCCTTTTACCCCAACTTGAATCTTACCGCCTCACCCTGAAGACAACAAACTGGCTGGCAGTCAAAATGCATTCCATATTTCTATCCGCCCTTAACTTTTACGATACTGAGCATTCTTTTTCCCCATCCCTAAGAAATGAACTCCAAATAACTCCCCACCACCCATATACTAGTCTGTCCCTTTTTGCCTACCATAGTTGAAAGATGTAGACAAAGGACAGCCTACAACTCTGTTTTGTTCTGTATTTGTTCTTTCATTTACAAATAAGCCATAGCTCCTAAAGATGCTTATGTAACAGAGGGACTTCTTTCCATTTCAAATGTGTAAATTTAACTTGCAGTTCATCTTACAGTAGTAGTAGTAGTCTAATATGTTCTGCTCCAGTGAATTAATGACTATGATCCCTCCGCTAATCAGTAACTGTCTCCTGTTTATCTACTTCTTACATAATTTTCTATCACTGTTGCAGTATTCTTTATTTTTGGGATATCCTGCCAAGGATAGTACACCTTCCCGGCATTGTACGTCAGATGTATGTCATAAGGTATGTATGTGGTGTACAGATGCCTAATCCTCAGAACTTATTTGCAACCAGTGTGAACTCAACCTTTGAATTTTGTCTGTAACACAGTTACCAAGCTTTCTAAAGATAATTTTCCCATTGAGGTCCTTCCTTTCTTTGTACCCCTCATAGTTTGTTTTTATGTCATCCAGGAAGGGGAAATGTGAGTGTGGGAGGCAAATTCCCTATAAACACACACACAAGAAGTGTCTTTTTTTGTTTGAGTCCTATGCACAACCATAGTCAGTGTGATATCTTTCAGGCGTTTTGTCCCTAAAACATTCTGTAGTCGTTCGTCTTCCCTTTCTCTTTGTTTGGAAAAACAACATCTGAAATTATTGACCCTGGATACATTGGTAGAATCCCCCTCCCCGAAGTTCAGCCTCCTTTTAAGAAAAAAGCACATACTGGATCTGCTGTTGTCCACCCTCTGGCGGATGTCTCCCTTGGGTTGGATGAAGAGCCTTAAGACTGGCCTGTGCCGATGCCATTTCCCTCTGCCGCAACCCAGTTGAAAGATGACATGGAGCTGCTGATTGTCACATCGGCTGAGACAGTGTACGTGTGTGGTGCAGATAAAGAGGTGGGAACCGCGGCTGTTTATATCTGAAGGGCCTTAGTGGAATTTCCCAAATTTATTTAAGGAAGCAGTGCCTGGTACTCTCATTGAATGCAGATTGGTCAAGACTGATGTTTCTTCAAAAAGAAGCAGAAAACCAAACGTAGCTACTGTAGCTAAGAACCCTCGCAAAGAATGGCAGGACTTTACTCAAGGGCTGTTAAATGCCCTTATGGCACTGAAACCCCCACAGGGATTGTCTGTCCCTGTTGCTGCTGTTCCCCGGTCTTCCATTCCATCTAAGAGACCTTGGGGATTTTGATTCTTCTGATGAGGAGTTGGATTTTGGTGAAAAAATCCTTAGGATATTCCTCACAAATGCATTCTACTTTGATTTTGGGGTCTAATAAAAGAAGAGTCAGGAGGCCAATAATCTCTTTTTGAGGAATTATTCTTTGGGGGCACAGTGATCCATATGACAGAACACTTTAAGTGGGGTTGTTCCCATGTCTCAGAGGTTCAGAAGAGGTATTATGAACTCTTGCATATGGACTCTCCCAGACCTTCCCCAGTCCTTCCTGTTTTAGCTGCCCTTTTGGACACATTTACAGCAGCTTCTCAGGCTTCTGACTCCCAACTTCTGGCTCATAAAAATCCAGATACATTTTCTAAAGTGCCTGAAGATCATTAATACTTATGTCATTTTGCTGTTATTTCCATGTCCACAAGTAAGCCATCCAAACTGCTTTCCTGTTGCAGGCTTCTGCCTTCCAACAAAGACAGCCATGCTATGGAAAAACAACTGTATACTCCTGCTACTTTGGCTTTTAGGGCCATTAATTATCAGACCCATATGACTAGGTACTTCTTGGCTCTTCTCTTCCAGCTGGGGGGTTTGACTGACATACCTGATTTAGACAGTAAGACTTCTGCTCTGTCTCCTGAGTTCTATTTCTCAGGTAGGTTGCCATTCCATTAAATGAAGCTGTGATGCAGCTGATGCCTCCTGTAGGACTGCTGCTTCTGGTTCTGTCATGATGAGATATTCTTGGTTGTGCCTGCATGCTTTACCTGAGGACATTAATGCCAAACTTTTAGATGGTCTCTTGGACGACCAGAATCTTTTTAGCACTGCTGCTGTAGAATTGTTTAATATCATGCTAGATAAGGGCAAGATTATGCAGGACAGCAAACAAATGTTTGTTTCTCCTGTACTTAAGTTGTAGAGGAACTATCCTTTAGGAAACCTAAACAGCCTGTTAGACATTAGAGGGTTTCTAAGCGGATTTTCCTAGATAAACCCACTCAGAGTTCTAGAGAACAAAAACATTCTTTTCCTGATAAATCTGCTGATGTTTGACTCCCCTTCCTCTCAGTCAGATTCCTCTGTCCCTCAGACTAACCTTTTTTTTTCCCTGTTTGTCAACTGATGATCACAAACATCTGGATTCTCTCCTATCCAACTTGGTTATTTTATGGCTTGGAAGTTGTTTCTTCTGTCTTCTCGCTTTTCTCAGCCTCCTCTGTGCCAGCTTCCTCATTTTCCTCTGCTCCTGTGGGATCTGGGGGAACAGGGAAGCATACAACCTGTTCCTTGTTTCAACAGGTAACATTTTTATTCCAGAAAGTTTCTGGTTCTGAGGAAGGAAACATTGTGGAGGCCATTCTAGACTTGTCCTATCTCAGCACCTTTCTAAAGGTTCCTTCCTTTAGGATGTTGTCTCTTCAGACCCTTTTCCCTCATTTGTTTCCCCAGGCTTTGTTGGTTTCCCTGAATTTGAAAGAACCTTACCTCCATATTCCTGTTCACCCTCTCTTCAGGAAATTTTATGTTTCTCTGTTTCGTCCTTTCATTATCAGTTCTCTCTTCTGCCTTCTGCTCTTTCTACAGCTCAAGGGTATTTACCAAATGTCTGGTCCCAGTGGTAGCGTTCTACAGACTACAGGGAATTCACATATTCCCCTATTTGGACCAACAGTCTGTTCCATGCACCCTGTCAGCAGCTGCTGCTTCAAAATCTACCCTTAGCTATGCTTCTCATGCTCAGTGTGGGTTTCACTCCGAATCTCAAAAAGTCCATGTTGACTGACTCTCAGGACCAGGTGTTTTTGGTTTGCAGAATTCATACCATCCCAATGTTGGCTTCTCCTCCTCCTCTTCCCAAGATCCTCTGTTTGACTGCTTATTTCCAGTCTCTTCCTGCAAGGGAATTTCTCGGAGCCCTGGAGTTCGTAGCATCCATCATTCCCATGGTTCTTTTTACCAAACTTCACATGAAGAAATTTCAGTGGGATCTGAAGACTGTTTGGCTCCAGCACTGCCACCTTCTTCGGAGTTTTCAGTTCCTGTTTTACCCCTTCTCAAACTGACCTCTGCTGGTGGATTCAGTAGATCCCCATAAAGCCAGGTCTGCCTTTTCAGGTTCCTTTTTGTACTTGAGAGATGAACTCAGATGTTTCCAGTCGAGTTTGGGGAGTTTCCTCCAACACCCTGAAAGTTTGGAGTCTTTGGTCTCGCCAGCAGATTTCAGACTGCATCAATATCAAAGAAATGAGGGCTCTAATCCTAGCTCTTCATGCTTTTCACTCCCTTTGAGTTCCTGGTCTAAAGGTTTTTGCAGACGGTACCACAGTCATGTAGTACATCAACAAGGAGGGGGACACAAAGTCTTACCTACTTTGCAGGCTGGATTTTCAGGCTTGGGATTTTGCAACCCATCACTTGATTTACATCCCTTCAGAGCACAGTCTAGTGGAAGATTGAGTAGGTCCAGTACATATCCTCAAAAATGGATGCTTCATAGGAAGGAGTTTCTGGACATTGTACAGTTGTGGGTCCTCCTCTCTGATTAGACAACTTCACGGGTTCTGTTTGAGTTTCAAGTCCACTGGCTTGGAAAGTGGATGCCATGCCCTTTTCTTGGAAGTGGATGCTCCTATAAATGTCTCTCCTCCTCTTCCTGTACTTTCCAGGTCTTGCACAAGAGCATGCAAGACACCCAAATTCTTGTTGGTTACTCCTTTTGGCCCATATAGCACTGGTTCTCCCTTCTCTTTCACCTGACCACTGGCAGTCATCACGAGTTACCTAACAGAATGGATCTTCTCGCACACATGACAAGGAGTCACTCATTCACCCTCACTTGTCCACACTTCACACTTTAATCTCACACTTTGAGTGATAGAGTTTTGATTGATTTCAGGTACCAATTTTCTGAGGATGTGCTTCAGTTTTTGCAGGAGGCCAGAAAACTCACTACACTACTCCTGTGTGGTTAAATGAAAGAATCGCCTGTTTGGTGTCTCAAGCATGACCAGGTCCTTTTTTCTGTGGGGTCCATATGATCCTTTCTTATTTGTATGAATTGTTCAATACTAATTTGGCATATTTTCTGTTAAAGCTCATTAGTCAGTCATTTCTGATTGTCTGCCTTTGGCTTCTAGTTTTGAAGTAAGACAGTTCTTAAGACATCCTTCATGTCAGGCCCCTAAGAAAGACTATTGACCTTAGTTTTGTTATTGAACAGTCGACACAGTTCCCTTCTGAGCCAGCCTTTTCTTCAATGCAGTATTGTACTTGGAAGACTCTATTGCTGGTGGCTCTTACTTCTTCCGGGAGAGTTTCTGAAATCCAAGCCCTTGTGGCGGTTCCTTTTCTTTTTCACAAGAACAGTGGGGCTGTTCGTACTAATCCTTCTTATATGTCCAAAATGGTTAATGATTTGTCCTTGAGTCAGTCTTTTCATCTTCCCTCCTTTTTTTCCTTCTCTACGGTCTGCTAGTGAGAAGGTAATACACAACTTGGATTTACCTAGAAAGTTCAGATACTACTTGGATAAAGCAAAATGCATCAGAAAATCTGAGCAACTCTTTGTTCCTTTTAATGCCAGGAAATTTGGTTTGGCAGAATCTAAGTAAACCATCTCCTCCTGGATCTCTAAGGTCATTTCCTTTTGTTATTTTTTTTCATGGCAAGTAGCTTTCCACTTCTGTTCATGCTCATTCTGCCACAGGAGTAAACCCTTCTGGAGGTTTTTCAAGGGTCTGGATACTTAAATCCATCTTGGAAGTTGCTGCTTGGGCTTTGGTCCATACTTTTACCAAGCATTATTAGTTGAATGTCATTTCCAGGACCAGGGCAGGATTTGCCAGGGCTCTCCTTTATGGTGTTGTGGAGGGCTGCTCTTTGCCTTCCTCCCCAAATTTCCAGTAGCTTTTGCACTCTCCCAAGAATAGGGAATACTGTAATGTTGGTAAGGAAGGGCATAGTATACTTGTGTAAGACCATACCATAAGAATAGATGTCCTACTTCTCACTGTTGGAGTACTTGGACCCTCCCTCCTGCCACCTTTTATTTTCTGTTGCCCTACTGCTGGCCATTGGGTTTCCTCTTGCATCTTTATCTTCTGTTTCCCTTCCTAAATGGGTATGTTATTGTTTCTCTGTGGTTGCTGTGGTTTTCCTGGGGCACTTCAGTTGCAAGGATTAAGTGTTTTTATGCCACATATCTGCTGTAGGCCTTGAGCATAAGACATATGTCTAACGTACAACACTGGGAAGGTGTAAAGCCTGTGGTATATTGGTTGACTTTTAGGCTATCCTTGGCAGGATATTTCAAGGATAAAGAATACTGCAACAGTGAGAAGTAAGATCTTACACAACCCTACTTTCTCGGACTGTAGTTCTCCATCACTTTCTGACTCCCAATTTCTCTGCTGTAGAAAATTTTGCTTTATAGGTATTACTGCACCTACATGAATGTGTGGTACTTTAAATGGCTTTAGATTGTTGGACAACAGAAATTTTTTACCTGTGCAAAAGTTGAATAAGCTTTATGTACGTGACATTTTTTGAAATATTGTATTTGAATCTTTTGCTTTTATTTTTCTGCTGTTCTGCACCTGAGTTGTGGCTGAAAAGAGTCCAAGGACTAGCTTACCCACTCAGTCAACAAACTATAAATAAATAAATGAAATCCTTTGAGCAAGGAAGTCTGGCCATAGAGTTTAATATTTATTGCCCTGATTTCAGTGCTGTCAGTTTCAAAATCAGTCTTGCAGTCCCAAGGGAGAGGTTTGTTAGTATATAGGCAGTCAACACTTTTTTAGTCAAGAAGAAGTGGATATAAGCAAGCAAGCCTTAAAGCAAGGAGAATATGGGTATAAAAAGTGCAGTGATACACAAGAGATTGAGATGTATGTAGGCCATTTTTGTTGCTGTTTTTGTTGTGATAGAAATTCAAAGACTTCAATTTTTTGTTGGCATAAGAGTCAATTTCTCCTTTAAACAATGAGCAGGTGACTGGCAAAGTAGAATTCTTGTGACTCATTGCAACAGTCGAAGTTTGCTGATGCTGTATTCTTGGTTACTAGTTGTACTTGGTTGCTATCTTCATTAAAACAGTACAGCTTTTTAGTTCAAATATATATTATTTGTACATTTCCCATTTTAGGTATTTTGTGCATCACACTTTTATCTGCATGTCTTCTCTGTAGGATTCTGGTGCTGAAGAAGAGAAACCTGGAACTGTTGCTGTTAAGAGGCCTTCCCCTCCCAAGCCCCGAAAGAACAGATTAGCTAAAAAAGGGCGGAAAATGGCAGGCAGGAAACGTGGTCGTCCCAAAAAACCAAGTAGTGCAAACACAGAACGAAAAGCCAAGAAAAGTCAAACTGCACTGGAGCAGCTCCAAGCTCAACCTGCATCACAGACGCCATCCTCTTCCTCTCAGGGTAAGTAAGGAGCAGCAACAATGTTATGACAGCACTGATCTTCATTTTTGTATTCTGGAAGTTCTTTAAGTGTGATGAAGCCATTGCTAATAGGATTCTCTAGTGGTAGAAGAGCCCATAGTATTTCATCCATGTGAAGCATGCATTGCAGCATGACAAAACAGAGAGATGAGACTTCTAGGGAAATAATCATAGCAGTAGTGAGTAAGACAGAAGTAGATAAAAGTAAATAAAAGTATGCAAACTGTAGTTCTGACTAATTTTTTTCAGTGATCACTTTCTGCATACAACAGACCCGTAGAAGCCACTCTTGTGGTGTAAAGGGATAGAGCCTTATTTACAACACACATAACGTGTGTTTGATTAGCCACATGGGTACTTGATGCAGGAGCTGGAAAGGATGGCTGTGCCCGTTCTCTGAGAGGCATGAGTGGACCAGGATGCATACCTTCTACGTTTACCTCATAGGGGGGTTGAGGTGGAGTATACATTTTGGTGGGGAGAGGAGGCTTTTGGCCTACCAAGCTACTGTATGTAGCATTTGTGACATCCCCTCTCTAGGCCAGTAATTAAGGAGCCTTAATCCTCATCACTAACACCGGAGAGGGATGTTCACTTGGAAAGTAGATACACACAGTGTTAACAGATGCAGCTGTCTCTATCAAACACAGTTTCCCTTAAGAGCACACAGGGAATGCACTCAGTCTAGGCTCTGTGTTTTTTTCTCTCTCTCTAGGTCCCCAGTAAGACTCCCCACTGGCACAGCTGTAGAGTTGAGCCCTCGGCTGAGTATCCAAGCCAAGTCCTCCACCACTCCCTCTCTGTGAAACCAGTGCTCTGTGTCCCTGTTCCAAGCAGCTGACACACAAACTCTTTGAGATTTGATTTACACACACACACACACACACACACACACACACACACACACACACACACACACACACACACACACACACACACACACACACACTGGTACAGATTTACTAGTTATGTCCCTTCTGAAGGTAGTTACTGGCACCAGATACTCCCAAGCCAGGTACTCTAAGGCTCTTACAGGGGTACCCAATTATACGAAGCAAAATTAATATTAATACAAGTGGTAGTGCTTTGACCACTGCAGTAAGGCTTTCAGGAGTGGCCACAGGGTCACCAGATAAGTGTAAGTGCTCTCAAAGGTTAAATATTCTCTAAAGGACCAATCACAAGGAACAGTTTAAATATATTTAATAATATATAATGAAAGAACATGAAAATACTAAATATCTATTCACAGTGAACACCATAGTTTCAGTCACAGGAAATATTAAAATAATACAAATGAATATATTCATGCAGATACAGAAAACAGTACATAACTAATATCACTATGTTTTCCTGACTGATATAAAGAATTACTATTCCCTGGTTGACTTGTTAGAGCAAGGCAAGATGAAGTAGGTGAGGGATCCTTCTATGTTGTTGTTGCGTCTTTCGGCTTTTCCCGGTTAGGGTTCGCCACAGCAGAACTCCAGTCCGCTAATGATTGGCAGTAGATTTTTACGTGCTGAGTTGCCAGCCCTGACGCACAACCTTCAACGAAGGTACGCCCATTCACACATGTCTCCACACAGAAGACGCTCTAGCTGAGAATCGAACAGTACAACGTCTTAGTGTGAGGCGACAACACTACCGCAGCACCTATGTCAGGTTTCAAAAACAGAGTCCTGTGAGACTTCAGTCTCATCTAATATTAAAACATCATTTTTGTGATGGACTACAGAATTACATCACTTATATCTGGTCATCTGAGTTCTGGTTCCCATACTACCACCATCCCTGGCAACCGACCCAGAATCTTGCACATGTGTGTTCCCATACACACAGACAGAGCTTTGCTGAGATCTCTTGCAGCTTCTGGAAATCATAAAACACTTCCACTCTTCCCACAGGAGCTAGTAAACCATTTTCTGGCGCAGATATTTCATCTCTGGCTTCAGTCAGCACTGTAAGATGCAATCTTTATGGCCTAAATTAAGTAATTTAATTTCTTACTATTTTTCAAAGTTAGCTGGACTGAGATTAACCTCTTATCTTCCAGTATCCTGTTTACAACAATACAGTCTGATATAAATGTATGTTTCTTTTCTGTCCAGCAGGGCACACTGTTGATACATTTTAAAACAAGCAACTTTACAAATACATTTTCAACACAAGCATATGTACAAATCAGTTTGATATAGAAATTATATGTAATTATTTACAAAATTCCAGCTAGCTATGTTGGCCTATGTTACATATCCACTGCCCTACCTCTCCTGACTTAGCTGGCAATACCTCACATCATCACATCTCTCCCCTCTTTGAAGACTTCAAGCAAGTTTTTCAAGTAACCCTTGAGAAACATTGCTTGAAAGGAATGAGCCTATCTGAGAATACATTAACCCATACCCTGTCTTGAGAGCCCATTTGCATTGGCATTGCTGACCCCACTACTGTGCTGCAGTGTCATCTATGCCTGTATGCCTAGGCTATACCATAATAACTTGGCATTTTGCTGGCTGGTTCTATGTAGCCATGTTAAGGGATTGTGGTCTGTAACTACAGTGAATTTCCTTCGATACAGATAGGGTTGAAGTTTCTGCAGTGTCCATACTATGGCTAGACATTCTTTTTCTACTGCTGCATAACATTCCTCCCTAGGTTGGAGTCTACACCTGAGAAATACAGCTGGGTGCTCTTCTCCCTGTGAGGAAACCTGGCTGAGTACACCCCCAACCCATGGTTCAAAGCATCCACTTGCACAACAAATTCTTTGTTGTAAGCTGGACTGGCTAACACAGGGTGGTCCTACCAAAGCCCCTTTAAGCTTTTGAAATGCCTGTTCGCAGGCTGGGGTCCACACTACCTTGTCTGGCCTGTTTTTCCTTGTCAGGTCTGTGAGGGGAGCAGCTGTTGTACTATTATTGGGAATGAACTTTCTATAGTACCCTGCTGTTTCCAAGAATGCCCTCATCTGTTTTTTGGTAACAGGGGCAGGCCACACCCGAATAGCATCCACTTTGGCAGGTTCTGGCCTGGTCTTCCCACTCCCCACTCTGTCTCCCAGGTGGGAGACCTCTGCCATATCCACTTGACATTTACTAAGCATAGTGGTCAACCTTGATTCTTGTAGTCTTCCTAGGACCTCACTGACATGCTGAAAGTGCTCATGCCAGGAATGGCTGTAAATGGCAGTATAATCTATGCTAGGATACTATCGACCAGACTCTGGCAGGTTGCTGGGGCATTTTTCATCCCAAAGGGCATCTTTGTGAACTCTTATAATCCAATAGGAATCACAAAGGATGATCTCTAATTAGCAGTGGGAGTTGAGAAAAAGTGCCCGTAGCCCCTTGGTCAGATCAATAGTGGTCAATTATTTAGTCCCGCCAGGCTGCTCTAAGGCTTCTTCTGTCCTAGGCATGGGGTAAGCATCTGACTATGTGCAACTATTTAGTTTTTTGTAGTCCACACTGAACATGATGCTGCCTTATTTCTTTGGTACCGGCTGTACTGGAGAGGCCTCAGGGACTTCTGGACTCATGGATTACCCCCAGTTCCAACATTTCCTGTATCTCCTTCCTCAGAGTCTGTCTGACTCACTTAGGCACTATGTAAGGGGCCTGCTTGATAGGCCTTTAGGGTCCTGTATCCACATGATGCTACACCAGGTGGGTACACCCAGGTTTCCCAGTGAACATGCCTCCAAACTCCTGTAACACTGCTCGGATTTCTCAAACCTGAGTAAGGGATAGCTGCTGGGACATTGCTACACCTTCCACTGAGGTTTCAGTCCGAGCTGCGGAGATCAGTCACCAGATCCCCCTCAAACTCCTGCCATCCACTCCAGATCCTCAGCACCAGGGCCTCCCTATCATGGTAAGGCTTCATCATGTTAACACAATACAATTTGTTATCCTGCCTCCTGCCTAGTAGCTCTACCATGTAGTTAACATCACTGAACTTCCTTACCACTTAGAAGGGTCCCTTCCAAGCTGCCTGCAGCTTACTGTTTCTGACAGGAATGAGAACCATAACTTGCTGTCCCACAGCATACTGTTGAGCTCAAGCATTCCTGTCATACCAGACCTTTTTCTGATGTTGGGCTCCTGCCAGGTTCTCCTGGGCCAAGCCCATGAGCTCCCTAAGCCTTGTCCTGAGGTTTAAGACATATTCAACAGCAGACTCCTTGTGGGATTCACTCACCCTCCCACTCATCACAAATCAAATCTATAGGCCTCCTCACACCCTGTGCCCATACAGCAACTCAAAGGGCGAAAAACCTGTGGAGTCCTGGGGTACCTATCTGTATGCAAACAGCAGATGAAGCAAATGTTTGTCCTGCTCTCCCTTAAACTGGTCTGCAAATGCCCGTAGCATGGTCTTTAGTGTAGAGTTTGACCTTCCACAAGACCATTAGTCTGGGGGTGGTCTTTTGGTGGTTCACCCCACAGCACTGCCATGGACAAGTCAACAGGTCTGACATGAAATTGTCACCTCTGTCAGTCAGTATTTCTCTCCAGGAAATATACCCTGCTGAGAATCTGTTACAAAGCATGTGCAACCTTCTCTGCCTCTAAGGAGGACAGAGCCATCACCTTAGGGTATCTAGTAACATAATTTATTACAACCAGGATATACTTCTTCCCTGTGGAACTTGGGGTATTTAGAGACCCCACAATATCCACAGCAACCCTCTGAAATGGCTCCTCAATCACAGGCAAAGGCAGCAAAGGAGCTTTGACCTTGTCTCCTGCCTTGCCTCGCCTCGCCTCATTTTTGGCACTACTCACAGGTCCTGCACCACCCTGTTACATCCCTTGCAATCCCAGACCAGTAAATGCTCTGCGTAATGCGTCTCTTGGTATACTGTATGCCCATATGACCTGCAAAAGGAATGTCATGGGGTATGGCTAGAAGTGTCAGACACGCTGTAGGCACTACCAACTGCTGTTATTGCCTCACCCTCTAGCTCTCTCTCATTGGTTCACACTCTATACAGTAACCATTTGTCCTTTTTTAGTTTTTCCAAATCTTTTGGGTTTTTATTGCCATGATGGGAGTGGACCCTATTCCCAAGTCAAAGTACGATTAAAGTTCATGAAATTAGTATTGTTTAGATCTTTGATGTTAGCCATAAGTGCTCTTCGCAGCGTCTGCAGTGTGCCCAGTAATGACTCATCTTGCAATTTGTACGGGGTTACATGCATTGGTAACATATCTAAATGCAATTATAGATTTTTTTTTTATAAGATCCGTTGGCTTTTACTACTATTATAACTGTCTGAGTGTGTTTCTTACACATTGCTCTCATTTCTGCCTACAGATCCTGATATTTTATGACTTTGTGTTTCTCTGTATGCAGGACACTCTAGTCACTGGGTGTGGCGATTTCAATGATGAGTGCTACTTTTGTCTTCTTTTCATGGACCACTATATCCATTTTTCTAGCATCTGTCTTTTGAACTGTTGGTAATGGGTGATTCTAATTGATGTAAACTTCATCGTTTTCTATGATGCTTTGTGGCTTGTTTCCAGTGTTTTTCTGCCACTTCAACCCATAATGATGTTCTTCATCTCACATTGCTGCAGTCCTTACATATGGGTAGTCCGCTGTCCTCGGTCGGCCCGAATACCAAAGTATTAGGCTGACATCGGTCAAGGCTTAAAACTGACATCATCAGAACAGGGTACAAAAGCCATGACCGGCGATCTATCTCCAGTTTTTTGCGTTCGGTGTCGATGCAGGAAGCAGCGAAGCAAAGCGCCGTAAGTTCTGAAATTTGAAATTGGAGTTTCAGTCAGCCAAGTTGGCTAAGTACCCGTTGGGGTGCTATTTTTTTTTTTTTTTTTTTTTTGTACGGATGTAAGAAAAGAAAATGTGAATAATTGTATTTCGGGGAAACAGATACGCCAGGGGATTATAGGGATTATCATTCTTGTTTGGGGCCTGAGCTTGCGGTCGGGTGTGTGTTTTAATGTGGGGTTTAATAAGCTTAATTATTAGCCGCGTTTTGGATTGGAAGCTGGTCTTCAGTAGCTAATTAGAGTAATATAATATTGGATATACTCCGGCCCCAGCTCCCACGCCCGACAAAGCGTAAAAAGCGGTAAAGACAAAACCGCCCGCTCCGGGACGATCCGTTCCGGACGCCCCGGTTCTGGTTCACTTCAGTGGAACTCTGAGTCTCGATGGAGGATGGAGGTGGAGGATGCCTCAGAGGCTTTTTTTTTTTGCAGGAGGCCTCCTCGTTTCTGCAGGTCCAGCCTGAAGGGGGGCTTCTCAGGTTTCTCACTCCTCCTTCCCAGGGTGGTTAGACCTCTCCCTTCTGTTTTCAAGACTTCTTCCAGAGCAGGGCAGGTTTGCTTCTGTTGGTGTCGGTGCTGATTCCAGCAGGGTCTGTGCCTGATGCCTAAATGCTAAAATCCTGATAAGAATTGATTAGTGAGCCAGAGTTGTTGGAAGCCCCTCAGGCAGGCCGGATAAGCTCAGGAGTTTTCGGTTTGCTTAAGACTTATGAGATGTTTCCGAGTCTATTCTGATGCACTTGCAGGAGCTCTTCTGATTCTTATCCGATTCTGGATTTTTCTTTTCAGATTCCCCTTCTTCTTAAGGTCAGACATTTTATTTTCGAAGGAGCTCATTCTATGAGGGTCACGGAAAAAGGGGAAGGTATTTACCTCTCTGATTCACGGGAAAAGGAGCTTGTGTTTTTGTTTTTACCTCGTGCAAGATGTGTTCTCGCCCCCTTCCCTTAACTCCAGATATTGCCCCAAGATGTGTTACCAGATAGGTATTCTCTCTGCCCTGAGGCCCCTAATTATCTATTAAAGAGTGTCCTAGGCTGAGGGTGAACCATCCTCATAAATATAAAAGTACCTAGGCTCTGGTTGTAACCCACCCGGTTCCTCTAGTGGGGGAGGCAGGGCTTGGATAGTAAAGGCCAGCAAAGAGGACATCTTCTACCATAGATATGAGTTGAATTAACTGCTAGTTTCATAAAAGGAAATATCATCTTCTACCTTAGCAATGAGGGCTTTAATTATCAAGTTTACAGAAGATTTTTATGAAATTTTTCTTCTTGCTCAAGTTGAAATTACAGGTGGATTTTCTACAAGATGTGGTGAGATGTAAAGAATTACAAGGGTTGTTTGGTTTTCGGTGAACAGGTGGGTAGTGTTTATTTGACTGTTCTTTTATCTGACCATGTCTTTAGCGATTTTGTTCTTCTTTGTCTGGGACCGCAAAGGATCTTTGGATGTTATTATGTCTTGAAGAAAAGGACTTTGAGGCTAAGCCTTTTGTCTTTCCTGAAGTGTTGTTTGGTCTCCAAGTGAGTCAGAAATTGGCCTGGAATAAGTGACGTATCCTTCTTGCAGCAGGTTGCCAGAAAAGGTTCAGCCGCCTCAGAGTCCCTCGAGTTTGGCTGATCTGTGAACCTGATGGGTCTTCCACAAATTGGTAGGGGGTCCTCCTTTTTCGTGAACAGGCCTTAATGATTAGACTTTTGCAGGATCAGATCCTTACCAGCAGCACCAGTGGAGGGGCCATTGGCACCAAGGAAGGGCCAGGCCAGTAACCGGGGACAAATGGGTATTATTGGAGCACCACACCTGCAGATCCTTTTGCTTTCATACCTTTGCCCTTTTGGAGGCATGATGCACAGTTCCTCAGGGTTCTGATTTTAATTACCCAGGTATTATGTTTTATACATTCAAATAGGAGCTTTACAAAGGTTACCTTGCATCTCTTGCTCAGCATTTTATTCCTGCTCACTAGAAACAAATAAAGCAAGGGCTCAGGAGACCAAACATATAGGATTTCTCTCAACACATATTCATTTACCCCAAGTTCAAAAGAAAGGACGCTAGGTTTTTTTTTACCTCTGCTGGTTTGGATCAATGGATGGTGACTCTGAAGTCTCAAGGGAGACCAATTTTGGATTTATCTATCACCCAGTTGCAGGAAGTATTTCCCAAAGTGGGACTTTGGCGTTACACCAGCTCATTGAAGCTTGGCTTATCATACCAGGAGCAATTAACACGTATCTCTTCATGTTCAGGTAGCTTTCTTCACAGGCTAAGGGGAATCAGGGATGCAATATATTTTGTCCATGCAGGGATCTGAGCTCAGTTCTGGCTCTTTCTTCATTGGCTTACAGTATGTGATGGGTTAAGTCCACGAATGCCTAGGTCTGGCTCAACCAAATGTCCGCTTTAGGATTCCCTCTCAGGATGCTTTCTGGGTGTGAGGTGATTCTACTAGAAGAGCTCAAGACCTACCCGACAAACAAAGAATCTACAGTAGTCCATCTGTGTTCTCATCAAAAGGGAATTCTGTTGCAAGGACAGTCCTAAAAGCCCTTGGGTTCTTGAGTTCACACTATCTGCTTTTCTTCTGTTTTACTTGCATATGCATCCCCTGCAGCTGAGGAAGACTTTCCACAAATTGCTTCTACTGCCAAGATATGGACTTGCTTCTGGGGATAATTGTCACATTCAGGACAGTCTTTTGTCAAAGCTAGTAATGTATCTCAAACATTCTGGTCCTTCCCAATGCCAAAGAGCTCTCAGTCATATTTTTAACGACGAGGAAAAGAGATGGGGCTTGGGGAGCTCATGGGCTCAGGAATGTCAGGGATTTACGTGGCCTGCAGGACGGCCATTTTACAAATCAACTTGGAAGGAGATGTTAGCAGTCCAGGGACTCTAATTATAGCAATGGAGCTGAGTCCAGATTCCAGCGACAGTGTTGATCCACAACATTTACAACTGTCAAGGTCATACATCAACAAGCAAGTGGGGACATTCATACCTCTTCAACATTTACAGATGAGTTTGTGTTGACTTGAACAAGTTTTTTGTTTATCTTCTTTCAAGGTTTCTGCTTCAGGGGTGATGTCCTTAGCAGATGTCATGAGCAGATAAATTATGGTAGGTCACCAGTGGAAAATTTCTATCTCAATCTCAGGGCAAATTTTCTGTGCTGCCACACCTCTCTCCAGCCTAATCTTTCAGCAGACACAAAATATGGAAACCAGAAATGGGACAAAAGATTTCATGGCCACTCCGCTTGGAAGTGGATGCAGGGGACCAGATGGAGCAATCTTGGATTTCAAATTGATAGTCTTATGGTCCCAAACAGTCTCTGAAGCTATCCAAAACTGGACACTCTGCATCTGATTGCAGCTCCGGAGATCGTTCTTTGTTCAATTGATCGGATCCCACTAGAAGTCTGGTTGCCAGCCTCCATAAGCTTTGCCTTTCATTCCACACCTCCATGGCGCTGAGAGATTTCACATTTACCTAATGTCAAAGCCAGTCATTTTACTCAAACAGCCTGTATTCTAAGTTAAAGCCTAACAGTCTCTAGCTCACATTCCACAACCCTTGTTCCCTTGAGGCCAGAAGTTGCCAAGTACAAAATGTTATTCTGGAGGCTGACTGGAGACCATAATTTTTAGCACGGTATGACTTTGATGCTTTAAACCTAATTTAAGAGTGTTTTGGACCCTGGGCTTTCTAAACATAATCATGGTGTATTTGTCCTGTTCCTTTACTGAGGTTTCTGCTGCAGGTTTCTACAAGAACTAAGTGATTGTATGCTGCATTATTTTCATTTGTTGTTTACAATTCCTTAGAGGATTCTTCTATAAGACCCTTTATGTTGGAGCTCTTACCTCTCTGGGAAGCTTTCACTTTCCCTTGGTTAAACCTACTCCTTCCTTGGGGAGCCTGCATTTGTGTTTGAGAAAATCACTCTCATGGAAGGCTGCTGTTATTTTCACTTCAAGAGCTTGGCAATCTCTTTCAGCATCAACTGCATGGCGCTGAAATATTTTCTGATTTGGAACAAGGATTTACAGGCCCTTGTCCAACCCTTGTTTTTTCTGCCTTTTTTTAGTTTCTAGTGTGGCTTTTAACCAAGGGGATCATTTGCCTATACTTTTTTTATAGTGTGCCAAAAATTCCCACTATTCATTGAGGGCTTCTTTGGATATCCACCTCATTCCACTAAGAGCATTTTTGTTCAGGCAGTAAACCAGAGTATTTGTTTGCCATTTTTTTAATTCTCAGGGCAAACAAGGGTCAGGTTAAACTATTTCTAAGTGGACCAGTTTTGTATCTCAGGGCAAACCTGTTTGGTTAAACCCTGCAATTCAGTGGAAGATTTTTCAGCTTGTTTCATTTACTGACACTCTGGTAGGTTTTTGCAGGCTACTAACAGTTCGTTGGAGGCAGCTTACGGCTTTCAGTGCATTCTTTGTAAGCTCCAGCATACCTTCCATATTATGGGAAATTTAGGCTTCATTGCCACTGCAATTTGCTGCGGGCATTTTCTAAGCTTCCAGGTTACTATAAATTTTCTCCAGGTTTTACCTTGGTATTTAGATTCTACAGTTATGTAAGGACTGCAGGCCACTTTTTTTGAAATCTCCTTTTTGGTTTTGTACCTACCATAAATGTAGATGTTTTTGATTCAATGTACCACCAGTCCATTCTTACTCCTTACCTCTGCAGTAGCTAGAGGTGGTTGTACTAGATGGGTTGTAATCTTTGTATTCCCTCATAGTTGCAGGTGGTTATATGTTCTTGCTGTGGTTTTAGGGCCTTTCTTTTTGCTACATTCCTTGGACATCTGGGGCAAGAGTTTTGCATAATCCCCAGTACAACAGTCTTGCCACATTATTATGCCTTTCAGTATACAGTCCTTCTGCCATTAGTATGTCACAACCAGCAATGAGGTGTGCGACTGTTTCCAATTCTGTTTTACAAAATCTACATTTGTCTGTTTCTTCCACATGTTCAATGGACATTGTAAACCAATGTGTATGTAGCCCACTATCTTGGGCCGCCAATATTAACCTTTCATCTCTTGGTTTGAATTAGCCTCTCTTTAACCATTCCTGCGTTCATTCCGGGTTAACATAAGGTTCTTCCAGAAGTTTTATATGCAACTGTATGTATGTATGCATTTTCCACATGTCTTGCCTTCTCATCTGGTCCTTTCTTTTGTTTTTTGGCACATTCAGTTGCTGCCTGATTTTTATCTACTTCTGGTTTGATTTCCATTCTTGCTTGATACAGATATGCTTCTGCTAGATTAAGCAGAGAAGTCATGTTAGATTTATTCTCCTCATGTTTCCAAACTTTCACTATGGTTGGGTCTTGTGAGATCAGCAGATGTGTGGAGTCCCACGATTGCAGATCTGTACTTGTAATTGATTTCAAGAAGGCCCATCCCTCCTTCGGAACGGGGAATATATAATCTTGGTATACACTGATTTTTATAAATCATTTAGTGAGTATGAAGTAAAACCGCGGTGATACAGCGGTAGCATTGTTGCCTCACAGCAAGAGGTTCTCCTGTTCAATTCTCTGCTGGAGTGCCTTCTGTGTGGAGTCTACATGTCCTCCCTGCGGTCGAGTGGCCTCCGAAAGACATGCGTGAATGGGCGTGCCTTCGCTGAAGGTTTGGCGTTGGGCTAGCAACTCGGTACCATAAAAATCTACTGCCAGTCATTAGCATCCTAATTATCCTTTATCCTTCTCAGAGTTTTGTTTAATTAACATCATTAGAGCCTATATTATCCCCTGTTAGTCTAACTACCCTTTTTCTTCTTGTGGGTGTTTTTGGCCGTCGTTTTCTTCCTCAGGCCTTGCCTTCCCCTTTGAGCCTGTTTAAATTAGAGGGTCCCCCCCCCCCCTTTCTGGGATAGCCGTTTAAGTTTGAGCCTCTCCTATTGGGGGAGTCATCATTTAAGTTAGAGGCTCTCCCCCTTTTTTCTTCTTCACTTCCCTTAATAAAAAAAAAAAAAAAAAAAAAAATTTTTCCTTTCTTGTTGTTTGGGCTAGCCGTTACAGCCTTTTAGTAGTTTTAGTTGTTGTGTGCTGTTAGCTATTAGAGCTTTGTTTTCTAGTGCTGGGGTAATTATTTCTGTCAATTATCCACTTTGTCCAAAGAGTTGAAACCCTCTGGTTTCAAAAAATGCGACTCTTGTCGCCAGAAAATGCCCCTTATGGACGGGTGCATGAGTTGTGTTTATTGTTTAAGGGCTGTTCACCTGCAGGAATTATGCTGAATCTGTCATGCTTTCAGTTCCAGAGTCCTGCAAGAGAGAAAGAATAAGTTAATTTTGCGTGGCCTTCTGAAGAAACCTCAAGATTCTTCGTCTTAGGGTCCTCAGCCAGCTAAAGTGTCCGAAAAGCCTACTAAGCCATCGGTTCCGAGTTCGGAACAGACAAAATCCACTAAAAAACCTTCAGCTCTGTTGGTTCCCAGTGTTGGCTCTGACAAAGCTAAGTCTCCATCTGTGTTCCCGGAGCCAGTCCGGACCCATAAGAGAATAAGGTCTCCTCCTTTGGAACCAGTACGCTCTGCTCCACATTCTCCTTTCCTGCAATCTGGAACAGGCAGTCATCGGTCCTATTCACACTCCTCTCGGTCCTCCAGGTTTTCGGATCACGATGTGGAGAGAGTGGTAAATAGGCTCCTCAAGTCACAGGCACTTGCTAAATTACTATCGAGCCCAGCCCATAAGGAATTGGCTCCTTCGACCCATCCAGCTTCTCCATTGGTTCCTCCTCTGACTCTTGAGTTTGGAGCCGAAGTGCAAGTAGGTCATGCTGGTGGAACCATCATCTCCGGTTACTTCTCCTTTATCGGTTCCGACACCTGCTTCAATCTCCTCAATGTCTCAGTCCATCGAGGGGATCTGGGCGCCAAAGCTCTCTTGCCGGCTCCGAGGAGGGAAGTGGCATTGGACCCTTGTCCGACCCCAATCTCCCTATCGGAGCTTCAGCGCAGGTGAGCTCGGCTCCCACATCGGCCTCAGAGCCGTTGTTCTCGGTTCGTAGGAGATCTCCGGGCTCTTCAGAGCCAGAGGCTCCTTTGACTTGGGACCATGGCACCTTCGAGGTGATGAGTGTGCTGTCTCCTGAGACTGCTCCACCCTGTACTCCATCGGCTCCTTCTCCCTCGGTGCCTGTACCTGACTTTGACCCTCCTCCTGCCTCCAAGCGTAGGGAACCTGTGCCACAGGATTCCCCATTGGGCGACCCCACTGCTTCTGAAACCTCCCCCGAACATTCAGAGGAGGTTCCTTGGAAGAAAAGATGCAAGAGGAAGCATTTAGACTCCCCTGAGTTCATCACTTCAGACACAAACTTGGATGAATCGGAAGGGTCCCCACGGTCCCCCTCTGAGGATGTCTCCTTTTCAGACATCTTGGAAATCCTTAGATAGAGGGGTGGCTGGAAGTCCCTAGCCCTTTCTAAGAACGAGTCTGTCTACCTGGACGCATTTGGTTCCCGACCCTCCACATCTTTGATGTGTCTGCCTTTTGACCCACTTTTGTCTGTAGTGAGTCAAAAGGTGTGGAGCGCTCCAGAGACCATGGAACCAGTTCTGAGGAGACCAAACAAATTCATTACTGCTCCTGAGGATAAATCCTTCCTTTCCAAAGGGGTCCTTGTTGATGCCATGGTGGTGGCAGCAGTAGTCACTAAGAAGGAACTTGCGGAAACTTCTTCATCTGTCCATCACCGAACAAGGAGTCTCGTATGATGGACAAGTGTGGGAAGCGTATGTTCTCTTCAGTGACCTTTACTCTCCGGTCGCTGAATTACTTGTCACACTTTAGAAGGATCTCCTGAAGGAGCTAGGAGATGCCTTGCAAGATCCTACAGATGAGGGAATTGTGAACAGGGTGGCTTCCCAGCTTGCAGCTTTGACTTCAGTGGTTAACTCCTCCATGAGGCTCATTTCTTATGCAACAGATGGAGCAAGTAGGGCAGCAGGTACCAGAGTAGCTTTGCGGAGACACTCCTGGATGCGCCTTTGTCAGCTTGCGGAACCTTTCAAGTCTTCATTTACCAGTACCCCCATCGATGGCTCGTCCTTGTTTGGGCCTCAGATAAGAGAGACTCTCACCAGGTGTGAACAGGATGGCAAGACTCTCTCTGCAGTAGGAGCCCATTTTTCCACTCCATCTAGACCCTATCCTAAAGAAGAGTGGAAAGATGTGGTTCTGAAAATCCCAGGGAACTTTGCCTGACACACGTGGAGATTTTTCCCCCAAGGGCAGAGGGGGAAACAATGGAAGACGCCGCCCTCGTGGCAGAGGGGGTCCGCAACAGCAGGGCGACAGAGATGTGTTCTCTGCTAGGCTCTTCCAGCACTCCTGAAGGAAAGCCCGGCTGTCCACCTCTGGAAGCTGTCGGGGGCAGACTATCACTGTACCCAGCAGCCTGGCAAACTATCATGAGAGAAACTTGGGTACTGTCAATAATATTCAGGGGTTACAAATTTCCTTTTCCCAGTTACCCCCTGAAAAGAAAAACGTTCTATCCCAGATGTTCCACCTAGTCTTCGGGATCACGCAATCATAGAGGTACAAAGATTGCTAGAAAAGAGAGCCATCCAAGAAGTCCTTGCAGACCAAATCGAATCCGGAACTTAGTCATGGTTCTTTTTATTTCCAAAAAAGACAGGGGGACTGGAGACCCATTTTGGATCCCAGCAAGCTAAACAAATCTGTAAAAAAGATGACGTTCCGGATGGTAACACTGCAGTCCATTCTTCCCTTCTTGGATCAGGACAATTGGATGTGCTCCATAGATATCCAGGACGCATACTACCACATAAAAATGGACAGGCAATCCAGGAGATTCCTACATTTCCAGCTGGGAGCCAGTCATTATCAGTTCAGAGCCCTGCCCTTTGGTCTCACCACAGCCCCCGGGTGTTGACCAAGTGTATTGCAGTGGTCACAGTGTATGGCAGTGGTCACAGCTCACCTGAGGCATCTAGGATTCCAGATGTTTCCATATCTAGACGACTGGTTCCTCACTGCTACCACCGAGCATCAACTGATCAAACCATGGGACACGATCCAAACTTGTTCCCAGCTAGGCATCACCATAAACTAAGAAAAGTCTGCCTTGTTGCCTTGTCATTCTATTACCTTTATAGGGGCAGACTTGGATAAAAGACGCATGATAGCAAAGCTGCCTCAAGACAGGGTGTCAACCATTTGTCAGCAATTTTAGTTTCTCATAAAGAAGATGAGAGTTCAGGCAAGAGAAGTATTAGAAGTCTTGGGCTCAATGGCCGCAGCAATTAGACTAGTTCCTTTGGCATGCTTCCACATGCGGATTCTGCAGTGGCTTCATTTCGCTCAGTGGACTTTCCAGGATTTACCAGTGTCACACATGATCTTGATCAAGGAAACTTGCAAAAAGAACTTAGTATGGTGGCTTGTCTCCCCCCAGGTGACTCTGGGCAGACCCTTTCTAGACCCCCATCCAGTAGCCACAGTGATCACGGATGCCTCCCAGATAGGGTCGGGGGGTATTATCTGGGACAGACTGTCCAGGGAAGGTGGCAACCTTATGAGTACCATTTGCACATCAGTATTCTAGAGATGAGAGCGGTGCTTCTGGCATTGCAAGCACTTCACGACTCTCTACCTACCGGGACCATTGCAATTCAAACAGGCAATATATCAGTGGTACGGTACATCAGCAAGCAGCGTGGGACCAGATCTTACCCCTTGTATCAGGAGGCGCTTTGAGTATGGCAATGGGCGATGTCTTCCCAACGTTTTCTGATTGCGACACACATTCCTAGAAAATCCAACGTGATAGTAGACAGGCTTCGCAGGGCTATCCTCAAGCCTCAGGAGTGGTTCCCTGAAGCAAGAAGTTGCAGACTTGATTTTTCACAAATAGGGCCAGCCATGCTGCGATCTTTTTGCTTCTCCCCTCAACAACAAATGCAGCAGCTACTTCGCCCTAGTCCCCCCTCCGGGACAGTCACCCAGTGATTGTTCACAATTGGCCTCCAGGACTACTCTGTGCTTTTCCACCTTTCCCTCTAATTGCGAAGGTACTTCAGAAAGCAAAGTCGCTGGGTTGCAAACTCATCCTCCTTGCTCCTTACTGGCCTTGTCAGATATGGTTCCCGTTTCTTTGCCATAATCTTCAACTGGAGCCTTGGATACTGGACCCAGTTCCGGTCCTCCTGACGCATCAGTCGGGCGAGCTTCATCCTTCCCTCCAAACTCTCAAGCTGACTGCTTGGTTCCTCCACTTCCAGTCGTAGCCAGGCTCCCAAACATTTTCCCGGCTGTACAACACATCCTAGTGTCCTCTCACAAGCCCACTACCATGAAGATTTACACTAGTAAGTGGAAGAGGTTCTCTTATTGGGCGAAGAGTAATGATATTGATCCCTTCACTGCTCCTGTTCACAAGATTCTTGATTTTCTGGCCGAAACCTTTATAAGAGGGGCAGCTGTAGCTACTATTAGGGTCCATCTAGCTGTCATTTCCAATTTTCATGTAGGAGACTTGGGTTCTAACATCATGTCCCATAAGTTGTGCAGAGCATTCTTGCGAGGTACAACCCTTTTACCCTAGTAAAAGAATCCCCCCCCCGGGACCTAAACTTGGTTTTAGCTTCTTTGGTTCTTCCACCTTTTGAACCAGCAGCATCTTGTCCCATGAAATTTCTATCTTGGAAAACCCCTTTCTTGGTTGCTATCACCTCAGCTAGACGGGTTTCTGAATTACATGCTTTGTCGTTTCGCCCACCATGTCTCATTTTTCACAAAGATGGTCTCTCTTAGGACCAATCCTTCCTTCTTGCCAAAAGTATGTTCAGAGTATAATTTAAATCAGTCCATTGAGCTTCCTGTGTTCTTCCCCAATTATGGCATTAAGGCAGAGTATAGACTCCACAAATTGGATGTTCATAGACAATTCCGTTTTTATTTACACAGGACCAAAGACCTTAGAAGATCAGACCAGTTGTTTGTATCCTTTGCTGACAACAAACAAGGTTCTCCAGTTTCAAAAGTGAACTTATCAGACACAATCAGTTATTCATATGATTTGCATAAAAAGACTTCGCCAGGGAGGGCCAGAGGACATTCAACCAGGGCCTTAGCCACCTCTGTTGCTTTCCACGCTAAATTGCCTTTAGATACAATCTGTGCAGCAGCAACATGGGCAAATCCCTCATACCTTTATCACTCATTACAAAGTGGATGTGATCTCCCTGAATAGGGCATCCTTTGGTTCCACGGTCCTGAAGAGTTTGTTCCAGTAAGCCACCCAAGAACCAGGTGCTGGGGATGCGGTCCCAACCAGCAAGAACGAAGGCGAGATGGGACAACATACATAAAGAACTTATGTACCTACCATAACATTCCATGTTTGTTGTCCTTCATCTTCCCTTCCTTCTTGCATCCCCCCCCTCCTTCCCCCCTTCTTGGAGGTTCGAGAGGAGTTTCTTTGTTGGTTACACTGGCTGAGTTTCTTGCTGACATTCCAGGTTAGTTAACCACTCATTGTTTTTCCTCTTTCCTTCCTACCTTAAACGTATAAGAACTTAGTAAAATTTGTTTTTTTACTATGTATGTCTAGTGTGGGCTATTACAAATGAGATCTGGGTAGCTACCACTAGGCATGTTGGGATAGGCGTTAGCCATGGGTCAGTAAAAGCTCTCGAGCTGTAGCAAATTGGCTGAGTCGGAGGCAAGGATCGGCTCCAAACCCAACCAGCAAGAATAAAAGCGAGATGAAAGACAACAAACATGGAACGTTATGGTAGGTACATAACTTCTTTTTTCTCTACAGCTTCCCTCCATTCCTGTGATTCTGAGGGTCCTGCTCAAGATAGAGCAGGACTTCCCCCAAATCTTGTTGCTTACTCCCTTCGGCTCGTACAGCATTGGTTCCCCTTCTGTAACTAACCAGGGGTAATCACCACAAGTCACCTCACAGGGTTGATCTACTCACACAAGACCAATGGGTCTCTTCCTCATTTATCCACTGTTTAACTGATATTGTGGGTGATAGGGTTTTTATCCCTTTTAGGCACCTTTTCTCTGAGGACGTACTTCAGGTTCTGCAGGAGACCAGGAAACCCACTACCAGGAAATTCTGTGTGTCCAAATGGAAGATTTTTTTTGTTTGGTGCCTTGCTTATAATCAGGATCCACTTTCAGTGGAGATCCTTCTGGTTCTCTCTTATTTGTGTGAATTGCTGCATGCTGGGTTTAGCATATTCTTCTGTTAAAGCTCACCTTTCCACTTTTTCTGCTTGTCTGCCAGTAACTCCTCCTCTGGCCTCAAGGTTTGCGATCAAAAAGTTGCTTAAAGACATCCGTCATATTAGGGCTTCCAGGAAAGCCTATTCCACCTTCTTGGGACCTTAATTTTGTATTTGAAAAATTGACTTGGGTTCCTTTTGAGCCTGCAGCCTCTGCTTCCTTACAACATTGTACATGGAAGATTATTCTTCTTTTGGCCCTTACTTCAGCTAAGAGGTTGTCTGAACTCCAGGTTCTTATGGCTTTGCCTCCTTTTTGTTTTTTCATAGGGGCAGGGTGTCCCTTCATACTAATCTTCCTGTTGTGGCCAAGGTGGTTAACAAAATGTCATCTAATCAGTCTATTAATTTGCCCTTCTTTTTTCCTTCTCTGCAGTCTGCTGGTGAATAGGTTCTTCACACTCTGGATTTGCATAGATAGCTCAGATGTTGTTTAGGTAAGACTAAGACCATTCAGAAGTCTGAGCAGTTTTTTTTTTATTTTATTTCATCCCAGGTCTCTGTGTTTGGCTGTTTCTAAACAAACCATATCCTCATGGATCTCCAAGACCATTTTTTTGTTAATCCTTTCATGGAAAAAGCCCTTCTGCCTCTGTAAAGGCTAATTTTCTGAGATCTGTTGCTTCCTGTGTTTTTTTTTTTCTTCAAAGGATTGGACACCGATTTCATCCTTAAGACTGCTACTTGGACTTATGTCTGTACCTTCACTGAGCATTACAAATTGGATATGGTTTCCAGAGCAAGAGCTGGCTTTGCCAGAACTGTCCTGCACGAGTTTCTTGAGGGCTCTTCTGAGCCTTCCTTCTCCTGAGTTTCCTCTTGAACTGTACACTCCCATTGGTAAAGAGTACTGCAGTAATGATATGGAAGGATCATAGTACAGTTGTGTAAAATCTTTATATAACAGTAGATGTCCTTTTCACTGTTGCAGTATTCACTGCCTCCCTTCTCCCCATCTGCTGTGTTATTTTTAATCTTTCTCCTTTTGGATGCACATCTTCCTCCTAAATCCTTGGACTGTTGTTCCTCCTTGGGTATATCAGTTCTGAGGTATGTACATCCATACATTGCCTTTATGCCTTGAGCGGGGAGCATGTGTGTGATGTACGACTTATGTAAAATCATAAGGCTTTGGTATGTCCAACGTCATTAAAATCATAAGGCTTTGATATACTGGCTGGATGTTGGGCTAAGCTTGGCAGGGAATCCCATTGGTTCTGACGTTCTTCCGTTTGTAACAAGGCAGAAAAGTGCTTAACATTTTGTACCGTTTGTTATTAAATGCTTTAACTAAGCTCATTGTTTTACTACTGCTTCCTCAATTCCAATTTGGCACAGCTTATCCTGGGGGTATGCCTCGATTGTGTTTTGGTTCTTGTTGTTGTCACCAAGGTTTGTCTCCCATTTGTATGGTACACCTGTACTTTCCACTTACAGTCTAAGAAGTAATGATGGCATTGAACTGCAAAGGCCCTCCCCTGTGTTAGGTAGAACAGAGATGGCCTTTTGTAAAATTGATTTAGCAAGTTGGAGTAGCATTCACCCATAAAATTAATTCAGGTGATAATCTAAGTTTATAAAGACATTATATATATATATATATATATATATATATATATATATATATATATATATATATATATATATATATATATATATATATATATATATATATATATATATATATATATGTGTGTGCACACACACACAAAACTGATGGAGGACTTTGTATGTAGCTGCATCTGTAACCCAAGTTAATTATGGCTAAACTATAGGTACTAAATGAAGAATTTCTGCTACATGATTAAGTACCTTTACTGGTCATGTCTTCTAAGCATCTCTTTAGGTTCTATGTAGTAATAGTAATAATGTGTATTACCAAAAAATAAACCAAATGCTCAAAAATGTCATATGCAGAGTATTGTAAATGATGATTTTTTTTTACTTGAGGTATATAACTAAAAATGTGTGTGCACCTCTATATATTGAATGTTTTAATAAGAGTTCAGTTATTGTCCTGTATGTATTGCTTTGTAGTATGTCTCTAGTTATGACTGAAAATGATCTTCTGACTATCCCACCTACCTAGTTAATGGTAAATGAATCAGTGAATAAACAGCTAAATAGATCAACTGATCCATTAAGTTTGTATCTATTATGTTGTTGTTGTTTATTCAAATGCTTTGTGGTTGCTTGCCAGTTATATGCACCTTTACAGTGTGCTAAGAAAAACGTATTGACCTTTAAGATATACAGTCATGTGATGTATTTGGAATTTGGAATTCAGGCAGATTAGGTTTAGTTTTTGTGTCAAATGCCTTCCGGTACTTTTTTTTGCTTAGTTGCAGTCCATCTTTTTGAAGGGCAGTTCTGTTAAATTTTTTTTAACTAAAAAGAGGCTTTTGCTTCAAGGTGAATTTTAGTTTAAAACTTCCTTTCTAAGTAACATTTAACATTTTTTTTCTCAGATGCATACAAATCGCCTAATAGTCCATATTGTCAGCTACCTCCAAAAGTGCAACGCTATTCTTCTAACCAGCTGTTAACATCTCCCACCCCTCCTGCACTGCAGAAGTTGTTGGGTAAGATGGTTGTATTAGTGGGTGCATTTAAAAGTAGTGTTCTTAATGCTTCTTTTATTGTTGAGTAGCAGTTAACTGTTTGTCTACGGAAGTAGGCACTGGTTTCAAGTGATTTGATTTGCAGAACCATGATTGGCCCTACTGTTTTCTGTTTGAGTTCTTTACATTTCTTAGATATAGTTCATCCAGTCATTTGCATTTATGTTTTTAAGTACTTAAATTAACTGCAACAAGAAAAATCTATGGTATCTCTCAAAGTCTCAGAAAACCCAGTATGCAACCTATACTAGGTCAAAAATAAACCAAGCAGGAACTTCACAGTGTGGCGGGTGTGAAGTTCACACCTTGAAATATGTTATGCAGCTAGTTCACTAATAAATCAAACTTTAAAATACGTACTACAAAATATGGGGTTTGTCTTCTTTGAATTTCTGTGTTTTAACTGTTAGCCTGGGGATTATCCCTTGTCTTATATTACTGGTATAGTCTGATTTCTGTGTATTTATTTGTGCTCAGTATCAGAGCTGTTTGGCTGGCTTTGACCAATCTGCAGTCATCTGGACGTACAAGCTGATTTAAGTAAACCTTTTTTTGCAATTGCATTATGTCTGTCTATATGCAGATGATCTGAAATTGGGTGAACTGATTACATGTGTTACAGATAAGGCATGTCTGCAAAATAACTTGACTGAATTGACCATTTGGGCACAAGAGAATAATATGCTGATAAATACTTCAAAAACTAAGCATATGAGATTTGGGAAACATTAATTGAAGGGTGAATATTTAGTACAGCACATAGTGATTGAAACTGTAGATTCATTTAAGGACCTGGGTATATAGGTAGATCCAACTATGAGTTTTTCTAATCATATCACCCAGTTAGTTAATGATAGTTATAGAACTATAGGTTGCATAAAAATATTTATAAAGTCTAGGAAATCAGAAATAGTGAAGTCATTGTTTGTTAGTTACATTGGACCCAAACTTGAGTATGGAATAACAGTATGGAAACCTTATAAGAAAGCAAGCATGAGTAAACTGGATAAAGTACAGCGGAAATATACCAAGGGCATCCATGGGTGTGAAAATTTAAGTTATTATGGCAAACTAAAATATCTGAATTTGTACAGTGTCTCTTATACATATCTAAAAGGAGGTCTTATCCAGGTATATAGGGCATTTAGAGACAACTACTTCTGGGAATGTTTAGGGTCATCAAAAAGTAGTAGAAAATCATCAGACAACCTGTGTAGAATATTCTGTAGGAATGAAGTGTAGTAATTGGTTCTCTGAGAGAGCAGAAGGGGCATGGAACAGACTACCATATTACATTAAAGCAAGTACTAGTTTAAATATTTTTAAGAACAGCCTGGACACTTATTATGAGAACACGTGTTTTTTTGTATATTGGCAGGCTAGAAGGCATTAATGCCCGTGCTTGAAATATTTGTATGTATGTGATCCCTGATCTGCATCAGAGATTCTACTGCAGAGTGTGCACCATGTACACATGCCGTTGCAAGAGATAAGCAAGCTAGTGCTTGTTATTCCTTTCAACCCCCCCCCCAGCAGTTCTAACAGGACACTGGAGCCACTAGTCGAACTCTGTTTTTTGGGTCATAGTCATGGATTTATTCCTGTATGCAGAGGAGCTGGCTTCTCAGCTGTATTTTTCAGTTGGATTTTTCACTGCTTATATATTCTAGATTTAGAGTCTTTTTATTTTGTAGAAAGTCATTTGATCTTTCCTCAATCAGAAATTCCATTGCAGCTATTTAAACTTGATATCCTTCAGGTTTTCTTCCATTTCTCTTCCAAGGATGGTCAGGTAGTGAAGCAGGAATTTGATAGTTCATTTATATATGCCATTCACAACTTGCAGCAACATTTGTATAACAAAACTTTTAAAAGTTAATCAGGTAGATCATTTGTGGTGTAGCCACTGCAGTTTACACTGTTTGCTTTTTCCATATTTTTTTTTTGTTTTGCGGGGGGGGGGGGCACTTTATTTGCAGTTACCTATCCATTCATCCAGGTTGTGTTTGTAGAGGGTGAGGCAACTGGCAACTACATAGTTTAATTTGAAGGGAGTGTGTTTGTCAGAGGAGAGGAATTCTTTGAGTGAGGTGTCTGCCTGCCAGCAGGTTTAGTTTTATGTTGTGGTGAGTATTAAGTCTTAAGTGCAGGTGCTCATGGTGTTGCTTGTTTTGTAAATATGAAGGAGGTTGCTCAGGACAGGGTCGTTTAAGGCCTTGTAGGCCAGGCAGATGTCATATATAGGCAGACAGTATGAGGTACAGAATGAGAGAGCTTTAAGGCATTCTGCATAGATGATGGAAATCAGGGCCTTGATTTTCTTTGTGAGGAAATGTTGGGGTGTTTCAAGTTGCACTGTGTATCTGCACAAGTGCATGCTAAAGAGAGCATTGTTACAGTGAGGAGCTAGTAAAGGAGGAACAAGGAGATGTCACTTGACCTGGAAGAAATACCTTTAGTAGTCAGCTTAGCAATATTAATCTGCTTGGCTAAGTGGAAGGAATTCATGACAGCCATGGCAGCATGGTGCTCAAAGGAGAGTGCATTGTCAGCAAGTCTGCCCAGGTCTGTGACAACTGTCTTCTTTGAGGGGGGGGTCATTAATGTGGTAGGAGCAATTGTGTTCCTATTTGTCAAAGGATCTGATACTACAGTTTTTAGCCTTTAGCTTGAGACTGTAGTTGTTGCATTTGTTTGTGCAGGTTAGACCTTGTAGAATTTGGGAGTGCCCTGGGGAGTTGACGTTGGCACCAAGTTTGCAGTCTTCATTAAAAGTAGCCAAAGGCTTTTGATGGCAGCTTTGACATCGGAGAATTGGATTTCATGTAGGAGTGCTCCCAGTACTTGGATGCTACTGGTAATGAGCCTTTTTGAGGAGAGTGCTTTTCATTATTATTTTCTCCGCAAGCTAAAGATTCTTATTCTAAGGAAAGTGTTACTTCAGATTTTTCTCCAGAGGGGATATCTTTTTTTTCTGCGACGTTAGCTAAAAAAAGATGCATCAATGTAAACAGAATAAAATCCTCCTTTCCCAGCAAAAATGTTACGATTTGATGCAGTTGGATATTCCACAGCATGCACCTGTCCCTCTTGTTTTATCAGCTTTTTGGGATGTTTTCTTAACAGTTTGCAGTAAGCCTGAAAGTTAGCCTCCTGCTCCTAAAAAATGTGATAGCTATACAAAGTACTTCAACCCATAAATATATGTTTTCTAATCTTAAAGCAGATCCTGTAATTATTTACTTAACTAAAACTGCTGCTGCTGCCAAACAGGTTAATTCTAATCCTATTCCCTCTGACAAACGTGAAAGCTCTTCATAGATTTGGGGAAAAAAGTTTATTCTACTGTAACTATCAGAAGTTTGACCTGCCAGGCTGGCATGTTAAAATGTTTATTACTTGCGTATGATTACATGAAAAAAGTTAACTGTTAACCTTACCTTTTCTGAGGTGAAGAATTCATTGAATGTCTTAATTGTATCTACTTCTCATGTAACCAAACACTATTTTAAGTACTGTTTTGATTAAGCTGTTGCCAACTCCCTAACTACTGCAGTGGTATAAGATTTGAGAAAATGTACTTGGTTACGTTCTCAAAATATATGAGAAGATGTTAAAACTAGTGTTTCGGCCACCAAACCAGGACCGAAACACTAAAGGTGGAGGACTGTCAATATTCACCAAGGATATTCACACCACTAGGCTAGTTGGCCAACACAATGTGTCTGAAATTCTCCAAGTGCAACTAACACTAGGTAAGACTGCAATCCAAATTGTAGCTTGCTACAGATCCCCCACCATACCCCAAGATTCTCACTACACCTTTCTAAACATACTGGAAAATATTAAGATAGAACCAAACACCCTAATACTGGGTGATTTTAACTACCCTGCCATTAACTGGGAAAACTACTCATGTCCCAACACCTTTGCAACGGTTCTTGGAATTCATAAATTCCAACGCCCTGGATCAACTAATCCATAGTCCCACCAGGGGCTCCAATATCCTAGACCTGGTCATTACCAACATGAGAAATCAATGCTCCATACCGATGGTCACCCCCTCGTTAGTCAGGTCTGACCATAAGCTAATCACCCTTAACATCCACATCCCACCCCCACCCCCCAGTAAAGAAACCACCATAAAAAACTTCTCCAAAGCCAACTTCATGCTACTCAAGTCAGAAGTGACAAACTTCATGACACCCATGCAGATGGGAACTGAAAGTTCAACTGCTGAATCCTACACTAAGGCACTGTACGAGCACATCCACTCATGCATGAATCGTGCCATCCCAAATAGAACCAAAATGCTCTCATCCAAAAAAGGAAGCCAATCTGGTGGTCCCCTGCCATAAACAAACTTTACAACAAAAGGAAGAAACTGTTGCAGAAAAGAGGAAAATCCCAGGATGCAAAAACTCCCTTACTAGCCTCAGTAAGAAACTGAGATGCCTCATAAAATCCTCCAAAGCTAGATACGAAAATAAAATTGCCAAAGATTCCAAAGACAACCACAAAGCATTCTATAACTATGTCAAGAATCTAAATGGCAATGCTCAGATCTGCTCTGAGCTAAAACAGAATGGCATTAAATATACTGATCCGAAAGATATTGCCAATATCCTGGCAGAATGATTCAGTGCCAACTTCACCCCCTCTCACACTGGCCCATCTCAATACCGGAAGATTGCCAAATTCCAGTAATAACGGCCACACAGTTACAAAACGCACTCTCTAAAGCCAAGAATACAGCATCCATGGGACCAGATGGCATCCCGGGCTGTGTACTACATGAACTACAATATGAACTGGCACCTCACCTAAGTGTCATGTTTAATCATAGCCTCACATCAGGTTTGTGCCCACTGAGTGGCGCAAAGCTACAGTTATCCCACTCCAAAAGGGGGGATCCACCTTGGATCCCGGAAACTACCGTCCCATCAGTCTGACAAGCCTTATCTGCAAGGCCATGGAGCGTATTATCATGGAACTTATAAACAAAGACATTGGCAACCTTCAAACACTGGACCCCATCCAGTTTGGGTTTGTGAAGGGCCGATCTTGTCTCCTGAACCTGATTGACTTCTTTGAATCAGTCTCCAGAGCCATGGACAAGGGTAAGGTGGTCCACACAGCCTATCTAGACCTTGCCAAGGCCTTTGACACCATCCCCACTCTGGAATCATAGATAAACTTACTAAGTTGGGCATTAATCCCTATGTCACCCAATGGGTTGCTAAATGGCTTACTGATAGAACCCACACTGTAAAAGTAGCCGACTCCAAATCCAGCTCCAGACAAGTGACAAGTGGAGTACCTCAGGGTTCAGTCCTGGGGCGCTCTTGTTTGGCATCTACTTCTCTGAAGTACAGGTCAACACTAAGGGACTCTGGCTGACAAAGTTTGCAGATGACTGCAAACTGGGAGCCATTATTGAATCCCCAAATGATGTGGATACTCTACAAAAGGGCCTTACAGAAACAGATGCTTGGTGCCAGAGCCATGGGCTCAAGCTCAATGCCAAGAAATGTATTGATATCCCCTTTGGGAAAAAACATGTATCCATGAATTACCATATAGGTGGCAGTACACTAAACACAGAAAGTGTGATAAGAGACTTAGGGACACAGGTGGACAGTGGTCTCACCTTCGATAACCACATCGCCACAACAGTCAGGAAATCCTTCTATGTGGCACACCTCATCATGAAGGGCTTTTCATCCAGAAAAAGGAGGTCATTGTCCCACTGTACTCATCCCTCATTAGACCCATTATAGAATACAACGCCCCATTTGGTATGTACCTCTCAAGACATCTGCAACAACTGGAAAGGCCTCAGAAATACCTCACTAAAAGAATCACAGGCCTAAAGCAGATGCCCCACGCTGACCGCCTTAAAAACTCCAGCTATACTCTGTCAGCATATCGCCTACTCAGAGGCGATCTCTGCTTAACATACAAGGCCATGTCAAACCCAGAGCTGTTGGACATGCTACACTTAAAGAAATCCCAATCCCTCAGAGCTACATGCTCCAGGGATCTAAACCTTGTCATCACAATAAACAAAACATGCTGGAGGGATAGATTCCTGACCCAGAGACTCCCCAGACTCTGGAATAGATTGCCCATACATGTCAAGCAGAGTGCCTCTTTGGACCTCTTCAAGAGGAACCTTGACAATTGGATGGGAGAAAGGAAATTCACCCCAGGGATCACGTCAGTCGCCCTGCTAGACAGGGGTCCAGGAAAGTAAATAATGTGGGAAGAAATAGCCAGGGAATTGTTATGGCTAGGCTTGTATAGGCCCTAGGGCTGATAGCCTAGTACCAACCTATGAAAGGGGTTGATTCAAGGGGTAACCCAAACTTTGCAACCCTCTTTTTCTAATTTAATAAAAGACCTTCATGTTACTCAGATCCCTTCTTCAAAAAAAAAAAAAAAAAAGTTTAAGCAGTAAGTTGCTAACAAACAGGATTTTAAAAGTAATGGCAAGGAGTCTCTAAAAAGTAAAGAGCCTCACAGAACCAGTGACTGTCCAAAAGGTCAGAATGACTGCTCGACTCTCCAGGTCCCTCCTCCTACATGCAGTCTATCCCACAGTCTAGTTCTGCATCTTCCCCAGTGACATCAGATTGTTTTAGGTAAATGGGTTGTGAAGATCAAGCAACAGAGATGCTGACAGTAAGAGCCTCTTTCATCTCATCCTGTAAACCAAACATCCCTGTTTCCTCTGGTTTTTAAGTCAGGGTATCATAAAACTAGTGCTCTCAGGTAGGATGGGAATGTTTTTATTCAAGAATTGTTCTGGTGCTGAAGAAAGAGGAAAGTTTGAGACTAGTCCTAGACCTCTCCTTTCTTAGTCTTTTTCTCAATGTCCCAAAGTTCAATATGTTTCCCTTCAAACTTTGTAATATTTCATTTCTTTAGTCAGCTTCATGGTAAAGTTATACTTACAGGGAGCTTACCACCACATTCCTATTAACAGAGATTTCAGATGTGTAAGATTCTGTATATCTGCTTGCATTTTCAGTTCTGTGACTTACACTTTGCTTGATCTGTTGCATTAATGGTATTTGCAGAGTAGCAGATTTCAAGGCATTCACCTTTCTATATTTGGACAGTTGTCTTATACTTGCAGACTTTTCTTCCAGTTGTCATGATTCTCTAGCAAGTGTCAAGAAACTCCTGCTGAGTCTGGGGTTTCTAGTGAAATTTCAAAAATCATTACGTCTTATCCCTTCACACAAGAGTATTTTCTCTAAGATGTATTCCACATATTTCCCCTAGGAAGATTGTTTCTTCCAGTAGTCAAAGTAGAACTGTATGCAGAAGTCTTCCAGAGCTTTCCCAACAAATTTGTAACATTTGTCAAAGAATGTGTCAGGATTCTGGGTTTTATGGCTTCTATAATTACCATGGTTCCCTTAGCCAGACTTCACATGAAAAAAAAAAAAAATCACTGGTACCGCAGGTCAGTTGAGTCTCCACATCAACACCCTTTATCCTTTCAGATTCTAGTTGCTGTGTTTATGAGAAGGAAGTTATTATGGTGGGTAGATCTGTTCTCTGTCAGCCCAGGACTTCGCCTTCTGCATTCCACCTCCTCTTCAGTCTGTTGTAGCAGATGTTTCAGACTTTCCTTGAGGGCTGCTGTATCGAAAGGGATGAAAGTGCATGGTCTGTGGAACAAGCAGGACAGACAGAAGCACATTAGTGTCTAAGAGATGCTGGTAGTAGTCAGTGCTTTGAAAGCTTTAAATCTTCCCCTGGGCCTCTTCTAGTTATCACAGACAACACTACAGTGATGTGATATATAAACAAGCATAGGGGTAACGGACCTTACCCTTTTTGCAAACTTGCTGTGATGGCCTGGGAAATGGCTTCTCAGTTTTTGACTTTTCAGGTCACATACATTCTGTCAGAGCAAAAATAATATAGCAGACAAGTGTAACAGGACCTGGGCAGACCCTCATGAATGGAAATTTCACCCAGGGTCTTCCACAAATTGATCCAGCTGTGGAGAACATGTCGGATAGATCTGTTTGCCTACTTTGAAACTATACAGTTAAAAAAATTCTGCTCCAGAATTCCTTGCAAACAGTCCAGGAAGCAGATGCTTTCTCATTCCCATCCACCCTTTCCACTGATATCCTGGGTTATAGTGATTCCCTTTTGGCCTTGGCAGCAGTACTTCTCCTTTCACTGTCCAGGGGCAATTACTTGAAGCTTCGACACAGACTGGATTTACTCACACAAGACCAGGGTTGTTTGATGCACTTCAACCGAGAAACATTTCAGCTGACTGCCTGAGTGATAGTTTTGATACCCTTTAGGCAACCTTTTTTTGATAGTGTGCAGCAACTACTAAATGAAGCTAAAAATATGCTACTAGAAAATCTTATTTGTGTAAGAAGATTTTCTAGTTAGGGCCATCATAAAAACCAGGACATGTATAAGGCCAGGGTACCTCTGTATCATGATTTTTTTATGAGTTATCCTGTAGCCATACGTATCAATAAAGATTCTTTTTTTTGTCCATTTTTGCTTGTTTGACTTGGATTCCCCCCATTTCTAGCTGTTATCAAGTCGAGCAGTTTTTTTAAAGGGGTTTTATTTATCCGCCTGCCTAGAGTACAGGTGGCTTCTCCTTATGAGCTTGAAAACTAACACTTTTTCCATTTAAAATAGTTTATTAGACTTGAGAAACTGTTAATCTGATGTTGTCAGTCTTCACCCAATCCTTGACAGTGGGTTCCATTCCGAACCTCAGAACCGACTTGGCCACATCTTTCCACTCCCGCTCTCCAAATTCTCGAGCCAGGCACTACCCATAATGCTCACAGAGACTACCTCAAATTTACTTTGCAGACCAGACGTGTTAGTTTCCTTCTCTTGAGCCTTAGCTATTTCAGTGAGTACTTCTTAATTTTCCTTAACTATTCGCCATTCTTTATTTTTTAATAGAATTTTCTATTTCCTTTCATGCTATCTATCCACTCCTCTTAGCTTATCACTTACCTCCTTTCTGCTCCTTTATTTTCTTTCCTACCATTGGTAGAACTTAAGCACCATTGGTGGTACTTCTTTCTATTACCTTTAGGTATTATAATTACCATTGCTGGCATTGTATTCTGTAATTTTCATCTTTCCTTCTTTCTATAACAAAAGAAAAACCCCTTGATTCTATCTTATCGCCTGTGTCGCACGACTGTAGTGACAGTTATTTTTCCTTGTTTACAATGACCGATCAAAAGCAAACTTCACCTGCTAAATCCAGTAAAGTCCCCTCAGGATTTAAGAGGTGTCAGAAATGTGAAGGCAATATGCCAAATTCTGACAGCCACTCTTTGTGTATATTGTTTGGGGAAAATACACTTACAAAGAGGGCTATTCAATATGTCATGGGTTCTCCACTCAAACCCAGATGGAAAGAAAGAACAAGTTAATTGTAAAATGACTTCTTAAATCTGGCTTTGAAGATGCCTTATGTGAGCCTAGACCTTGCAACTAGCACTTCCTCATCTTCCTCTGCTTCGAGGAAAAGGGATTTTTTTGGTTCCATGGTCTTGGGAACGGACAAAGAAATTACCTAAGTCATCCTTGGTACTGAAGAGCTCCTCGGCACCGGAGGATTTACTGGCATCAAAACCCAAGCTCCCCTCTGAACCAAAAACAACTTCTGCTTTGGCACCGACCGATTCCGTGGTACTAAAGCTACATCAACTACCACAAACAAAATACTCACCATCTGACGACCCATTCAAAGACATGCCACCCAGTCCTTTTTTGAAAGCGAGACCCCTGAGATCTCCCTCTTCATTTTCTGGTTGATCTACTAAGAGTCTGTCTGAGGCCGACATATTGAGACTGGTAAATCAGCTCCTTATGGCTAGCGGGTTACCCTTGGTTCCTAGCCATGCTGGCCTTGAACCTAGCCAAGCTACAACTCTCCCCCATATCCTCCTCCAACTCCAGTCGAGACCTTGGAGCCCTCAGTTCTGACTTCTCTGGCTTCAGTACCAATAGCTTAATTGTCTCTGAGTTGTCTTTAGTTCCTCAGAGGCCTTGGCACCGGAGGTCTCCCAGGGTCGTGATTCTGTGGTCTAGGCTGAGGGGCTTGGATCCGATTTCTTTTCACTTGGAACCGTCCAAGTCCCTCAGCACCTCAGCCTTTGTAAAATCAACCCAGGCTTCTGTTCCACAGGCTGCCTCCTCAGTGCGGGATGTGACCCCGGTTCCGAAGGAGTCTATTTCGGTTCCGGGCTCCCATTCCTGTACAAGGGAGCCAGCCTTTAGGATAATGGAGAAGGCATTGTCCATTGGGGACTCAGTCTTTGCCATCCCTGTCGGGACAGATTTCTACCTCCTTTAGACCTGAGCTACCATCAGTCTCACCCCTGGGACAGAGGGCACAAAAGCCCCAGGTGACTCGCACTTTAGTGGTATCCTCTTCGGACACTTCCCCGGATCATCCCCCCCGAGAAAGTCCCTGTGAAGAAGTGCAAGAGGAAGCACCTGGACTCCCTGGAAGAGTCATTCACAAAAGATAATGATTTTGATGAAGGGGAGGGTTCCCCCAGGTCACCCCCTGATGATGTTTCCTTTGGGAACATCTTAGAAATCCTGAAACAGAGGGGGTTACTGGTCTTCCATTCAACCTTCCTCAGAGGAATCTGTATACCTGGAGGCTTTTCGTGCCCAGCCCTCTACTTCTTGGATCTCTCCACCCGCTGATGATCTCATTAAACTGTTCGCAGAGCCAATCCCCACGAGACGCAAATGGATATTATCAGCACCTAAAGATGAACCACATTGATCTAAAGGGATTCTTGTTGACACCATGGTGATAGCGGTTGCCACAAAAAAGGAACTTGCTGAAGAGAGTCTGAATATCCATCCTCCTAACAAGGCGTCTAGGATGTTGCATAGATTTGTTTATGCGTCAACGACATTTGCTCTAAGGTCCTTGAATTATATGACGCACTTTACCAGATTACAGAGAGACTTGATTAAAGAACTTTCAAATATTCTTTCAGGAGCAGTGGCTGAAGAGGTCCGTGACAAGGTTTCCTCGCAGCTTGCAACCCTTGATGCTATGTCCAACTCGTCCATGAGGCTCATTGCCCATGCAGCCGAATGGACGACCAGGGTAGCGGGTTCAGGCATAACAATTAGAAGGCACTCCTGGATGCACTTGTGTGACTTTGCAACACCATTTAAAGCATTATTCGTCAATCTCCCTTTTGACGGATCCACTCTTTTTGACCGAAAGGTAAAAGACACTCTAGTCAGATGTGAGAAAGATGGTAAGACCCTATCTGCCATAGGCATACGTTTCTCCACTCCTCAGAGGCCTTATTCTAGGAACCAAAGAAGTGGGAGACTATGGTTTAAAAAATCCAAAGGGCCTTTCCAAGACTCATGAGGTATAGACTTTCCCTGGGACAAAGGGGGAAGCAGTGGAAGATGCCACCCTAGGGGCAGAAATGGACCACAGAATCAGGGGTCCAGAGAATCCTTCTCTGGAACTTCTGTCAGCATCCCTGAATGGGGGCCCGATTGCCCTCCTTTGGAGGCAGTTGGGGAGAGATTATCACTGCATCTACCTGCCTGGCAATTGATAACTTCGGCCAAATGGGTGCAGGGGATAATATCCAGAGGTTACAAAATTCTGCTGTCTGTAAATCCTAAACCCCAGAACAAAATCCCAGATGTTCCACCCATTCAAAGGGAAGCAGCAGTCTTAGAAATTCAAAAACTGTTCAGAAAAAGAGTCATCCAAAAAGTCCCACCAGACCAAACAAACAGGATCCGCGGTTTACTCAAGATTCTTTTTAGTGCTAACCACTTCAGCAAGGCAGTTCAGCAAACCAAATTCCAGATGGTCTCTGTTCAATCCATACTTCCTTTTTTGGAAAAAGGTAACTGGATGTGCTCTGTAGAACTCCCAAGATGCTTATTGCCACATAAAAATGGAAAAAAGCTCCAGGTTTCTACGCTTTCGGCTAGGAGCCAGTCACTTCCAGTTCAGTGCACTGCCTTTGGTCTCACCACAACCCCCAGGGTGTTCACCAATTGCATGGCAGTCGATGCAGCTCATCTCAGACTGCAAGGTTTTCAAGTCTTTCCGTATCTGGATGACTGGCTCCTCAAGATTACCACCAGGCATCTTTTAGAACAGGCAAGAGATTACACCATAAATATTTGCACATCTCTAGGCTTAACAATAAATTTCGAAAAGTCCAACCTTCAGCCTTCTCAACAACTGGATTTCATTGGTGCTCATTTAGATACTGTCTCAGGGATTGCATCTCTCCCTCCATAGGTTCATAGGTGTGTACTAGGCTAATGGCCCTGGAGCCTTTACAAGCCTAGCCCGTAGGATTACCCTGGCATTGTGCCACCGGACCTTAGTTTCCATTGCCTCTGTCGAGTCGAGCCACTGGAGTGATCCCCGGGGTGAATTTTCTGTTTCCCATCCACTCATCAAGATTTCTCTTGAAGAGGGCCAATTAGGTACTCTGTTTGACATGTATGAGAAGTCTATTCCATAGCATGGACAGTCTCTGGGTTATGAACCTGTCCCTCCAGCACGTTCTGTTGATTGTGATAATGAGGTTGAGGTCTCTGGAGTGTGTGGTGGGGAGAGACTTGGAATTCTTTAGATGTAGCATTTCTAACAGAGCTGGGTCAGACATGGCTTTGTAAGTCAAGCAGAGATCGCCCTAAGTAGGCAATATGGGACAGAGAATAGTTGGAGTTTTTTTGAGTCTGTGAATACAGGACAAGTGTTTAGGGCCTATGATCTTCTTTGTGAGGTACTTTTGTGGCCTCTCCAGTTGTTGCAGTTGTCTAGTGGGGTACATGCCAAATGGGGCATTGTACTCGATGATTGGTCTAATGAGGGAAGAGTAGAGAGAGACAATGACCTCTTTCTTCCTGGATGCAAAACCCTTAGTAATGAGATGTGTCACATAGAAGGACTTTCTGACCACAATGGTAGTGTGGTGGTCAAAAGAGAGGTTGCTGTCAACCTGTGTTCTCAGATCTTTCATAACGCCTTCTGTGTTCAATGGACTACCATTGATGTGGTAGTTCATGGGAACTGGGTTTTTTCCAAAGGTGATGACTACACAGGAAGAGTACAAAGCATCAGAGTCCAAGTCAGGCAAGTTCTCCAGAGCAACAGGGTTCCAGTGAAACTTGTTCTTCAAACCTTAGGCTCTATGTCTGCATCAGTCCCTCTGATTCCTCTAGCAAGGTTTAATATGCAAATACTGCAGTGGGAACTAGCATCCCAATGGCCTCTGATACATCAAGCAATGTCTCATTTAGTGTTGATTACCAACCATTGCAAACAGGATCTCAAATGGTGACTACACTCAGACCAGATTCTCTTGAGTTGGCCATTCATCCTTCCTCAGCCCCAAGCCATAGCGACCCCGGATGCTTCCCAGATAGGGTGAGGGGGTATTATCTGGGAAAGACAGTCCAAGGCACATGGTCCCAAGTGGAGGCCAACTTGCACACAATGCTCTGGAAACGAGGGCAGTGCTGTTAGCATTGCAAGCATTCCAAGATGCCCTTCCTCTCGGGAGAGTAGCAATTCAGACAGACAACGTGTCTGTAGTCTGGTATATAAACAAACAAGGGGGAACCAAATCTTACCCACTATGTCGGGAAGCACTCAGTGTTTGGCAATGGGTGATTTCTTCCAACCACTTTCTGATAGCAATGTACATTTTGGGAAGCTGCAATGTAATAGCGGACAAACTGAGCAGGACTATTCTAATGCCTCATGAGTGGTCTCTTAATCCTGTAGTGACAAACAAGATTTTTTGCCATTGGGGCCAACCTTTCTGCGACCTCTTTGCCTCTCCCCTGAACTACAAGTGCAGAAGTTACTTTACCCTAACTCCCCCTCTAGGGGAGTCACCCAGAGATGCTGTTCTCTACAATTGGCCTCCCGGTCTGCTGTATGCCTTTTCCCCCAACTCCTCTTATATCACAATTCCTAAAGAAAGCCGAAAGCATGGAGAATTCAGTAATCCTCATTGTCCCCTTCTGTCCTCAATAAGTCTGGTTTCCCTTCCTTTGGCCTCGTCTAATATGGAAACCCTTGCCTTTGGGCCCAGTGCCAGATCTGCTAACTCACCCAGAGGGCGTGGTTCATCCGAATCTCCAACATCTCAAGCTCACTGCATGGCTTCTCCAATTCCCATGATTGCCAGGCTTCCTTTCCTTTCTTTTCCTGTCCAACATATTATTATTGCTCATCACAAGACTTCTACTAGAAAACTGTGTCAAGGCAAATGGGAGAAATTTACTAAATGGGCCTTGAATAAAGGACTGGACCCTTATACCAGCCCATTTCATGAAGTTCTGGATTTTCTATGTATACTTTTCCAATCCAGTTGCTCTGCATCTACAATAAAAGTTCATCTGGCAGCAATTTCAAATTTCCATTCAGGCTTGAATGACTCCTCTCTAATGTCTCACAAGCTTTGTAAAGCTTTTTTAAATGGACTCCTGTTAATAAAACCCTCATTTAAAGAACCAGTTCCCCCTTGGGATCTGAGTATTGTTCTTCTAGCTCTTACTAAGACCCCTTTTGAACCATCACCATCTTGTGACTTGAAATATTTATCCTGGAAGACGTTAGTTTTGGTAGCTATTGCTTCTGCAAGAAGGGTTTCTGAACTGCAGGCCCTGTCATGCAAATCACCCTTCCTAATTTTTCATAAAGATAGAGTCGCACTTAGAACAAATCCATCCTTTTTTCCAAAAGTAGTCTCCAAAACCAACATTAATCAGTTGCTACAATTACAAGTCTTTTTCCCTAATTTTCCTAACAGAGGAATATGCCCCTCATTTACTAGATGTGCACAGACAGTTACGTTTTTATCTTCACAGAACTGAGTATTTTAGAAAATCGGATCCGTTATTTGTGGCATTCTCTTCCCTCCGTATGTGTAATCCAGTTGCTAAGGTTACTTTAGTTAAATGGTTCAGAGAGTGCATCACATTCATCTATCACTCTAAAAGACTTCCAACTTCCCAAGCCAGTTCAAACCCATTCAACAAGAGCTGTGGCAACATCAGCAGTTTTTCATGCCAAAGCTTCTCTAGATGACATCTGTGCAGCAGCCACATGGTCCTCTCATCATACCTTTATCACTCATTACAAATTAGATCAGATCTCGAGTGGTCGAGCATCTTTTGGCTCTATGGTGCTTAGGAATATTCTTCTGTGAGACCTCCCAAGGCTGAAGTAGCTGGGGATTTTGTCCCATTGTCAAGGATTGGGTGAAGATTGACAACATCAGATAAAGAAGTTAAGTCTTATCATAATGTTCCATCTGTGTTGTCCATCTTCACCAGTCCTTGACATCTCCACCCACCTTCCCCCATCCTGAGACTCTTAGTAGATCGGATTTAGCCGTAGGCTAGTTTTTCATTAAGAGGTCATATATGACCTTGTTTTCTATACTCTCTGTAGTTAACCCTATATCTGAAGTAGGAGAATTCATTTGTCAGCAACCTGTGGGTATGGATCCGATATCGGATCCGAACCGGCATGGTTTATCCAGCTATGGATCCGAGCTCCTAGCTCCTCCCCTCACCCATAATGCCCTGCTCTCCCTACATGACCTCAGATCTAGTTTGCCGCGTTCATGGTGACAGCTGGATTTTGAGCTCCTGTCAGCTAAGTGCTATTTTTGGTGTTTACTAGGGAACTTTCTGTCAGAAAATTAATTTTTGTGTGAATGTTTTAGGTTTTCCCTCCTTTAAGCTAATTTTTTTGTTAAATTGGTTAACTTTGTAGTACCCTCACCTCGCTGGTACGTAGCTTGTGTGCGTGTGGATTCTTTGGGGCCTTCTGTGTGAGTGGTTAGTTTAACTTTATTTTTTGTAAAAAAAAAAAAAAAAAAAAAGTAGTAGATTAGTGAAAATGTCTGAGGCCCCAAAGGCAATCTTTTCAAAATGCTCCAAGTGTGGCCATAAGCTATCCCCTGCTGATGGCCACACTCGGTGCGTTCGATGCCTTGGGGTTGAACACCTCACCTCTGGGTGTTCAATCTGTGCAGGGTTCAACCCCAGGGCATTGAAGGAGCGGAGGTCGAAGCTGGTCTTGGCGGGACTCTTGCCCCCGGACTCGGCTTCGGCCTCCGCCCCGTTGGTAGTTACCGCTCCGGCGGTTCCTGCCTTACCTGCTCCCCCTCCTCCTCCCAGGATTCAAACTCCCTCTACGGGTTCGGAGGAGAGGGAAGCCAGGAAGAAGGACCAGAGAGAGAAGCACCACAAGCGGTGGGCCGAGACCTCCGTCTCGGCCCCGCTGGCTAAGCGGGCTTCTCCTCCGGCCTCTCTGGCTACTGGCTCTCCTCCTCCTCGGCTCCGGTCCCCATCTTTTTCACCGGGGCCTGAGGAGGAGACCTGATCTCCTTCGAGGCTATCTAGGCGGTACTCAAGGCCTACCTCGGTAGCCTCATCGAGATCTACCTATAGTCTCTCCGACGCTGATCTGGACCGGATGATGCAAAGGTTCATCCAGGCCCAGATGCAGATGGGAGTGCTCCTGCCTCCCCCCCCCCCCGGGGGGGGAGCTCGACCCCATTTTTCAAGCCCATAGCTCCTTCTCCGACCCGCTACCCGGGCTCGGAGCCGGGCAGCTTTGGAGCCGGGGGTGGGTCGGCGCCGACAGTACTAGGTACTTCGGATCCGACCCTGCCCTCGAGTGTGTCGGATCCGACCTCTCGGAGCCTTGGTCCGAGCTTCGGATTCGAGGGACTCAGTGTGCCTTTGGCGCTGTCCGTGTCGGAGGGCACTGGTCCCTCGGATCCGAGGGGCTCGGTGCCGGCTCCGATCCACTCCTCGGATCCGAGGGGGAGCCGACTGTCGGATCCTTTGGTCGAGGCCGGCTCCCCTTCGGCTTTTGATGTAGTGGAGAGGGCTCTGTTGAGGGCATCCGGACCCCCGGCCCTTGCTTCGGCTCCGTCCCACACTCCATCTGCTGTGGGTCAGGCTTCTGTCACCCGGCCACTGGGACAGCCCGTTTCACTGCCCCAAGCAGTTCCTTTGGAACTGGACACTGCTTGCGAGGGCTCCTCGGACAGCCCCCCCGAGGAAGCACCTCGCAAGCACACGTGTAAGAGGAGGCACATAGACTCCCCCGAGTCTTTAACTGAAGACACGGACTTGGAGGAAGGGGAAGGCTCCCCAAGATCACTCCCCGAGGATGTCTCCTTTGGAGACATTATGGAAATGCTTCGTATAAGAGGTGGGTGGTCTGCCCCAAAGTCTTCCTCGGACGAGTCCGTGTTCTTGGAGGCATTTGAAGCGGGCCCGTCTACCTCTTGGGTGTCCCCTCCTGCCGACCCCCTGGTGGACCTCATTACCACCAGGGCGTGGAAGGAACTGGACACCGTGGAGCCAATCCCCAAGAGGCCGGACAGGATTCTTAGCCCCCCTGCTGACCGTGCCCACTGGAGCAAGGGACCCCCGGTAGATGCCATGTTGACGGCAGCAGCCACTAAGAGGGAACTCGCCCAAGAGAGTCCCTCAGTTCATCCTCCGAGCAAGGAGTCTCGGATGATGGACCGCTTGGGGAAGCGAATGTTTAGTTCAGCGACCTTCTCAGTGAGGGCGCTCAACTACCTGGCACATGTCATTAGGATGCAGCGTGATCTTATCAAAGAATACGCTGCATCCCTCCCAGAGTCCATGTCGGAGGAGGACAAACTTTTGCACTCCACCCGTATGGCCACTCTTCGTTCCGTGACCAATACCTCTATGCGGTTACTTTCCCATGCTACCGAGGGAGCCGCTAGAGCTGCAGGAGTAGGCCTAGTCACAAGACGCCAGGCCTGGCTCCGCCATTGCAATTTCACAGAGCCCTTCAAGGCGTCATTCGCGAACGCCCCTTTTGACGGTTCTGCCCTTTTTGGCAAGACGGTTTGTGACACCTTGGTCCAGAGTGAGAAGGACGGGAAGACGCTGTCTGCCGTCGGAGTCCGCTTCTCTGTGCCCCAGAGGTCCTACTCTAGGAACCAAAAGGGCCAGAAGAAGATGTGGTTCCGGAAGTCGCAGCAATCCCAACCCGCTCCGGACAACCAGTCCTTCCGTGGCAGAGGAGGACAGGGAGGACGCCGGCGGAGGGGCTCCCAGGAATTTTGGGTCCAGAGAACCTTTCTCTGAATGGCCCACGCAGCAACCCTGAGGGGTTGCCCAACTGCTCCACTCTGGAGGCAGTCGGGGGATGTTTTTCGGAGCACCTAGCGGCATGGGAGTCCATAACATCAGACCGCTGGATTCTCCGAATTATATCCAGAGGATACAAAATCCCATTTATTCACGTCCCAAAACTAAAATCCCTCCCCGACGTTCCACCCGATCAGAGGGAGGCCGCTTCAGCAGAAATTGGCTATCTGCTGAGGAAAAGAGCAACGCATATCCTGGGTCAGTCCAACATCCTTGCGGACAAGCTCAATCGCACCATTCTCTCCCCGTACGAGTGGTCTCTCAATGCTCAAGTAGTGAAACGTATCTTCGCACAGTGGGGGACTCCTTGTTGCGATCTCTTTGCTTCTCCCTTGAAACACCAAGTGCAACAGTTTTTTCGCTCTAATCCCACCTCCAGGGGATTCTCCGAGAGACGCTCTGGTGCATGCTTGGCCTCCCGGTCTTCTTTATGCATACCCCCATCTGCCTCTGATGCTCCAGGTGCTTCAGAAAGCCTCTCAGTTGGGGTGCAGAATGATCCTCATGGCCCCATTCTGGCCTCGACAGATCTGGTTCCCTTACCTAAGGTCTCACTCAGTGAATCCACCTTGGATTCTAGATTCCATTCCGGATCTGATGTCACACCCATCGAACCTACCAACTCCGAACCTGGACAACTTGAAGCTGACTGCTTGGCTGCTCCAGTTCCACTCCTGATCAGGACTCCCGGTATCTCGTCCCCAGTTAAGGCCATTCTGGTAGCGGCTCATAAACCTTCTACCAGAAAAGTTTACGCAGTAAATGGAAGCGCTTCTCCATTTGGGCGGAGTGGCAAGGTCTAGATCCCTTCACGGTTCCCCTTCCTTTGGTTCTAGACTTCCTTACTACCCTGTTTAATGATGGCGCCAGTAGTTCAACGGTCAAAGTTCAGCTAGCGGCCATTTCTCATTACCATGTTGGTCATGACTCCGGGCCTCTTATGTCTGCCAAGTTGTGTAAAATCTTCCTAAAAGGTACCTTTCTGCTTAGACCCCCTGTCAAGGAGACGGTTCCACCGTGGGATCTTTCTTTGGTTCTTCAGGCCTTGACCGCTCCCCCCTTCGAGCCTGCGGCCACAGTAGATCTAAAATTTTTGTCTGTTAAGACTGCATTTTTAGTAGCCATTACTTCAGCTAAGAGAGTTTCTGAACTTCAAGCCCTGTCCATGAAACCGCCTTACTTGGTCTTCCATCCGGACCGGGTGTGCCTCAGGACCTATCCCTCCTTTCTTCCTAAGGTAGCTTCGGAAGCGAACATTAATCAATCCATCAACCTCCCTGTTTTCTTTCCTAAATATCAGAACAAAGGTGAATACAAGCTGCATTCCTTGGATGTTCACAGGCAGCTTCGTTTTTATCTTAACAGGACAGCTGGTCATAGGCAATCCGACCAATTGTTCATTTCCTTTGCCAAATTCAATCTGGGTAAACCAATTTCTAAAGTCTCCTTGTCACGCTGGATTTCCCAGTGTATTCTATTAGCTTATCAAGCTTCTGGGAGGTCCGCACCGGAGGGAGTCCATGCCCATTCGACCCAGTCTGTTTCTACCTCAGCGGCCTTTAAGGCTAGGGTTCCTCTGGATGACATTTGTTCAGCAGCCACTTGGGCTTCATCTCATACCTTTATTTCTCATTACAAGCTGGATATCATGTCTAGAGACAGAGCATCCTTTGACTCCGCGGTGCTCCGGAATATCCTTCCGTGATGGCCGCCCAAGACTCAGGTAGCTGGGGACTCTGTCTCCTACTTCAGATTTAGAAGTTTTGTACTTACCATAATGTTCTGTCTGAGTAGGTGGATTAATTTGTCTGCAACCATCCTGCCCTCCTATCCCCCTGGCCTTGTCAGTTTCCTGCATAGAATGTGTTACCCTTTGGTTAGGGTATTTGGTACAGGGCAAACTCGATCTGAGGTCATGTAGGGAGAGCAGGGCATTATGGGTGAGGGGAGGAGCTAGGAGCTCGGATCCATAGCTGGATAAACCATGCCGGTTCGGATCCGATATCGGATCCATACCCACAGGTTGCAGACATATTAATCCACCTACTCAGATGGAACGTTATGGTAAGTACATAACTTCTAATTTTTTCCCTATATAGTATTTATTTGGCAAACTCAATCTGAGATAGTCTCTGTGAGGAGCATTATGGGTAGTGCCTCGCTCGAGAGTTTGGAGAGCACAAGCCGAAGGATATGGTGAAGTCTGTTCTGAGGTTCGGAATCGAACCCACTGTCAAGGACTGGTGAAGATCGACAACACAGATGGAACATTATTTTAAGACGGAACATCTTTTTTAGCAAGTTGATGTTTTATGCAGATGCTTCTGCTCATCTCCACTTGAACCTTTGTCACATTTTAAAGACTTTTTGCATCAGTGAAAACACACACAAAAATAAATAATTTTCAGGACTCCTCAATCTTCTTTTAGCTTAGAACAAACTCAGAAAAATATGTACATTTTCAAAATGAAATTTTCCTCTCCAGATAGGAGCAGCTATCCAAATCAGTGGCTGCACCCACAGTTATCATCTAATCTAAAGTTAAGGTTACCCATGCTAAAGCACATGTTAGTCTGCATTACCACATATACTGATTATCTGTTGTTTTATTCTCTATTCCTCTCTCTCCCAGGTGTGAAACAGCATACATGTTTTCAGTCGACATTGACTTTTAGCTCCTTAATAAAAATGTACTGGCTACCTTTAAATAAAAAATAAATTCTGCATTTAAGTGTTATGGCTGCTGGGGAGGCAGCTGTTTGTATAACTTATTCACTTCCAGCAGTTTCAAACTTCATTTATTTTTCACTGAAGTGCTTACCAGTGTAACTTTAAATATTAATTACATTATTGCAGTTAGCTTGTCTCTGAGGGACGCATGAAATAATTTTCATACATTTCACAAACACACTCAAGAGTTCCCATGGCAACTGCCTCTGCTCCTGCAAACGTCTTGTCTACCACAGAGGGTAATTTGATGGAAATAAAACAACTAATAACTGTTTAAAAACAATAAACTTTGTTTCCTATGCATTTCATAATTTTCTAATTTTTCAAGCCTGTTTGCTAAAAAATGTCTGTAGCACTAAGGACTTCAGTCTAGATATCCAGAGAAACATCTTAATTCTACATATGTGATCAATATACTTTTATTTTATTGATTCACCTGAAGACATAGTTAGATTCTTGTGTTTTTTCCCAGCCGTTTCGTACTTAACTTGAATATATTATTTCTGGTTTGCATTTATTTCAGACAGCTGTGAGTGCATTGATTTATTTTCCTTCTAGATTACTGAAAATAGTATTGTGTAGCAAAGCTGAAACTTGAAGTGTTTTTTGTGGAACAGGTGCAAGATTCTTCCCAGCCAGAGTTTTCTCCTCCTCTTTTTGATTTATTTTCCCTGAAGCTGTCAGATTTCTTCTTTGCTACATCCAGGCAGTATAGTTACTAATCAGTAAGTATATTTTACCGAAACTGAGAATTTCGCTGACTCTTTTCTAACGAGTTTGTTTTCGTGCTGAGAGGGCTGAAATCGACCTGTCGATCAATGTGCAGCTGTTTTGAAGTCTGTCAAGGGACTCCTTTCATCCTTATTCTGTGCCAGAGACAGACAGTACCTGGTGGGTGTATGTGTGTGTGCAGATGGACTGTCACTTGATCTGATAGTGGCCCATTAGAAGACTGTCAGTGTTTAAAATATTTGGGAGTTTGGTCTTGCTTGCACTTAACTTCTCTGCCCACATTCTTAAGATGGTGAGTAAAATGACAGCCTTGCTTTATGCATACAACAGCATAAACAGCTTTCTAACCACGCAAAGCAGACTCAAAGTAGACTAAGAAGTTTTCTTTATTCATTCAGGAATGTTCATTTCCCATCACTGGCACCACTCCTACTAGGAATCTGTATGAACTCCACAGAGCATAAAGTTATGTTTGCTACTTAATTGTTGGTGCAGGAAGGAAGCGCCACTAGTGCGCCACTTAACAGCGGTTAACTTCCAGTGAAATTTAAAAACTGCCCTACTTGTTCAATCGTACACTTTTTTTGTAAACTCCTTTTACATGGGTCTCTGCAAATTCTTGTTTTGCCTTGTTTCCTTAAAACAACTCTAGACTACTTAAATCATCAGACTGTGCTGTAATGATGCTTTATCCTGCATGTTTCCTGCAATGGCATTAACAGAGCCTTCTCCTACATGGGGCCAAGAATCTGGAAGTTCCCTCATGATGCACATTCTTCCAGCTTCTCACCCTCACTTCCTTCACTAGGAAGGTTAGATTAGAACTTCAGCAGCAAATTGTGTGCAAATGTGCTGAATTCATAATATGGCTGTCTTTATTTTCTTCTGTTTTTTCATTGCTTAATTTTTCATAACTGTTTTCTCAGAGATAATTATTTGTAGTGTTATACCTTTTGTTGAAATATTAGTGTTGTTATGATTTGCCTATTAATACTTTTTGACAACCTTTTCCTTTTTATTGTCATTTCTATCACAATGTCTTGACAGAAAATGGTCCCCAGTGGATGTTCTTCGTGTTTCACTGTTGCAGTCATTACGTTTGGGTTATCTGCTTGCAGTAGCCCTCAATCGGCCTGATTAACAAAGTCTTGGGTCCTGCGTCAGTTGCTGTCCCTTCTTCCATGACGTCAGTTCATCAGGGGTATAAAACATGCAGGTGACACCATTACATCAGTCTTTTTTACCATGCGGTGCCCAAAGCAGAAGCAGTTCGCAAGTGCCAGTCGGCCGACTCCTGAAATTTTCGTTTTCGAGTTTCAGAACCAAAATCTTCAACTAAAGCTAAGAACCCCGTTGGGGAAACTTTTTCTTGTTCCTTACAGATGTCAATAAAAGTTAATAATTGCATTACTTGTAGAAAGCAAATACCTCATAAAGATTTTCATTTGTACTGTATTCCATGCCTAGGCCCTGACCATGATGGTTATGTACCTTGCTGTCGGTTTTGTGCTTTATTTAATCAGCGCACTATCTGTCGTCGGTATAATTTTACCTCTAAATATTTCGGTTCTCTGTGTAATTATCCAGAAATGTCATCGGTTAGCCATCCAACTACCGGGATTTAAAAAAAACCGCAAAGATCAAGACAGAGACAGGCCGCCGAGGTCCAAAACTGCCAACGATGCTTCTCTTAAGCCATTCGCCAGTTCGCCGGTACTCTGTGAGGTGCTTTCGCAGCCCCTGATACCCACTACTTCTGATTCGCATGCCTCTACTAAGACCCATTCGGAGTCCTGTGTGCCGTGTGATGCTTCAACTATGGAACCCACGGATGTCTCTACCTTGGATGGGTCCAGAGCCGCTCTGCAGGCACCGGCTTCTGAGGGTGTATTCAGGCCTACGGATTTGCATATTAAACCGCTGACTCCTTCATTTTGGCCAACACTAAGCGGGTGGCCAGATCTACCCCCAAATCAGTGGGCAGAGGCTCAAGATCAAGTACTCTCTCTCTTAAGCATGGGGGCTATTCATTTGGTACCAGAAGAGGAAAAGGGACAAGGTTTCTATTCGAGACTTTTTCTGGTACCCAGAAAAGGCAATACATGGTGTCCTATCCTGGACCTTTCTACTCTAAATACCTTTCTGGTGATTCAAAAATTCAAGATGCTGACTCTTCACCAGCTGCTTCCTATGCTAGGCAAAGATGAATGGTTGGCGACACTAGACTTAAAGAAGCATACTTGCACATCCCTATCAGAGAGTCTTGCAGAAGATACCTATACTTTAAAGCAGACGACATGCACTATCAGTTCTCTGCACTGCCCTTTGGCTTATCTACTGCTCCTAGGGTATTCACAAAGTGCGTAGCTCCAGTCATTGCATTCTGCAGGCAAAGAAATGTTCAAATATATCCGTACCTGGACGATTGTCTAATTCAGGCAGAAAGCCAGGACATACTTTTGAATCATCTGGCCTTTGTTCATAGGGTACTGACTTGTCTGGGGTACACCATAAACGAAAAGAAATCACACCTGGTACCCTGTCAACAAATTATAATCCTGGGAGCAAGCTTGAATACAACTTCCCAAATGGCTTTCCTCACGCCAGAGAAACGGACTCATTTGACAACCTACTTCAATCAAGTGGCCACAAAAACCCAGTTATCTGCAAGGCAAATACTGCAGGCATTGGGGTTCATGGCCTCCTGCATTCTTCTAATTCCATATGCAAGGCTGCATATGAGGAAACTGCAGTGGTATCTCAAAAGCCTATGGAGTCAACATTCACAGGATCTAGAAGCTATAATTCCTATCATACCTTGTCTACGGCTAGAGTTCCTTTGGTGGGCTGGGGCCTGCCACCAGAACAAGGGACTACCATTCATACTACCCCCTGCCGCCCAAACCCTAACAACAGACGCATCAGACTATGCATGGGGGGGCTCCCCTGGCAGGGAAGTGCATTCAGGCAAAATGGAACCCAAGTCAAATGCACCTACACATAAATCAAAAGGAAATGTTAGCTGCACAGAATGCTCTGACAGCCTTCAAGGACCACATTCTTCCAGGACAACTAATGGTAAAGACAGAAAACACCATGGTCATGTGGTACATAAGCAGGGGAGTACACACTCTTACCCCCTCTGCAGACTAGCCATGGCATTGTGGAACACAGCCTTGAGCTACCAAGTGAAATCTACAAGCTCAGTTCCTGCCAGGAAAACTAAATACACTGGCAGATGGACTAAGCAGCAACCTCATGGACCCACACGAGTGGAAATTGGAACCAAGGATTTTCAACATGTTGACAAGCAAATGGGGGAGCCCAGACATAGACCTGTTTACCTCCCCCCAGAACCATAAATTGGGCAAATTTTGCACAAGGACTCCCCACAAACTAGCTTGGAAAGTGGATGCTCTATCCTTCAGCTGGAAAAACCTATCAGTTTATGCCTTTCCTCCTCTGCCTGTGCTCTCTAAGGTGCTACTAAAGATCAAACAGGGCAAGCCAAGGAAGATTTTAATTGCACCAGACTGGCCATGCCAGCACTGGTACGCCCTCCTGCGCAGTGTGTCACGCTTGGCCCATGGTACCTGCCTCAAACATCTTCCCTGTTGTCTCAGCAGGAGAACCAGATTCTGCACCCTCAGCTGCAAACCCTGAACCTATCAGCTTGGTTAACTCCCTAATCTCTCCTTTACCACCCCTCAGTAAATCAGTGATGGATATCATTTTAGAGGCTAGGAGGCCTAGTACTAGAAAATCCTATGCTGCAAAATTGAAAAGATTTTGTACCTGGAACCAATCTCAAGGGATGAGAACAGCAGTGCCCAGTTTAGCTCAGATTCTACAATATTTGACTGAGATGCTTCATAAGGGCTTGTCCTTTTCCTTTATCAAAATTCATGCCTCAGCCATTTCAGCTCATTATAGCACAGAGCCTCCCCTCTTCTCTCACCCACTGCTCAAGCAGTGCCCCAGAGGAGACAAAAATTTAAGGCCACCGAGGAGAGCTCCAACTCCAGCCTGGGACCTTAACTTTGTCATGGAGAAACTCACTCTTCCTCCTTTCGAGCCAGCTGCTACTGCAGAGTTAAAATTCCTTTCCTGGAAAACAGCTTTCCTTTTAGCAATCACTTCTTCAAGAAGGGTATCCGAGTTACAGGCCCTTATGGCAGTGGAGCCTTTCATCATCTTTCACGCAGACAGGGTGTCCCTCAGAACCAATCCCTCCTTTATACCCAAGGTTGGTATCCAGTGTGGCTCTTAATCAATCCATTCATTTGCCTACCTTCTTTCCTAACCCACAGACCAAAGGGGAATGGATACTGCACTCCTTAGATGTGCACAGTAAACTTAGATTCTACTTGGACAGGACTAAACCTCAAAGGAAATCTAAACAACTGCTGGTGGCATTTGCTGCAGGGACAGAGGGGAAAGCTATTTCAAAGCAAACCATTTCAAAATGGATAGGCCACTGCATTAATTTCTGCTATAAGCACCATGGAAAACCTATCCCACAGGGCATAAGACCCCATTCAACCAGGGCTGCATCTACCTCTACAGCTTTTCTCAGGGGTGTCCCCACAGGGGACATCCTAGAAGCTGCTACCTGGAGTTCTGTACATACTTTCACCAAGCATTATCATTTGCCAGTTTTCTCTAAATCCAGAGCTGGTTTTGCCACTGCAGTCTTGCAGGGCTTTATAGCTGGTCCTAATTCTATTTAAATTCCTCCTCCCAACCTTGGCTTTGGGAATCTACCCAAATGTAATGACTGCAACAGTGAAACACAAAGAACATAATACAGTTGTGTACACTTACCATAAATGTAGATGTTCGAGTGTATTCACTGTTGCAGTCCTGGTTACCCTACCTCCAGCCCCCTTTCTTCTTTTGGTTATACCTCTACTCTCACCTACTATGCTCAAAAAGCTTTTTGGTGTATTTGCTTTTTTGTTGGAGTTATATCCTTGTATTATAGATTTAATTGCTTCCCATTAGGGGGGCACCTGACATCCTGGGCAAGAAAAACTGATGTAATGGCGTTGTCTGCATGTTTTATACCCCTGATGACCTGACGTCATGGAAGAAGGGACAGCAACCGACGCAGGACCCAAGACTCTGTTAATCAGGCCGACTGAGGGCTACTGCAAGCAGATAACCCAAATGCAATGACTGCAACAGTGAGTACACTCTAACATCTACATTTATGGTACTTTGTACACAACTGTACTTTACCTCCCTATTTAAAAAAAAAAACATGTTTCTAAAGTTAATTTCTGACAGCTTTTAAACATATAAAACAGTTCTAGGGATGCTCTGTGAGTAATATTCAACATTAAAAGTCCACATAGTGCATACAGTCAGTGAAATTCAGAGACAGTGGTAAAAGTCAGTAATGATATGTATAGTTAAGTCTTGTGGAATTTACTCAAAAGTAGCATGTAGTATTATTTAAGAGAGACTTGGGTTAGGCTTATAGGTAAGGTTGTTAGGGCTGTGTATGATTTTAAGGGATGTCAACAGTAATGTATGCACAGTATTTGGAGATGATGAAACAGGATAAGAGAGTTTGCTTTTTACGGTGAAAAAGAGGTTAGGTTTCTTATGTTAGGAACATGCTTGATCCTGTAAAGAACTTTATATTGTATCACAGACATTGAAGATCACTTTTAGTAAATGTGTCTTGTTGATGCCATTTGAAGTGTTTCACTGATCATAGTTTAAGATATGCCAGGTGTTTGCTGGGCTTGTCACAGTTAATGTGAGATACTGTAGTGATATAGTTGTACCCATATTTCTTTGGGCTGTCTTTGCACGTTTCTGTTTAAATTAAGTACTGCAGATAGGCTGCATTAATATTTTGCTACTGCTGCTGTTGCAATGTTAGTCTTTTCTTCATGGTTGTATATCCATAGTTAATAATGTGAGGTGTGAGAGATGCAGGTTGACTTGTTGACCCTTCTTTAAAAAATTGGTTTGTTTTGACATGTGTGGTTATTTTGTAAATGCCAGTAACCATAATAGGGAATTTGAAGTTAGTAGCCTGAAATAAAATGGTAGTTATAGTATTACAACTGAGTCTACAGCCATGCTGCGATTTGCCTAAGGATATGATCATACTGTGGGCAGGAAAGTGTGTACAGAGAGTGACTAAAAGATTTTGGATGTTTCGTGTAAGTTGGATGGTAATACTAGATAGGGATGGGTTTGGATTTATAGGCAAGAGAAAGATAACAGCATATTTCCTTTTGGTGCGAATAATGCCAGTAACTAAAGTGAGGTTTGAAGATGTATTATGAGCAGTTTTCTAGTGAACATGGAGGGTTTTCTGAGAATTTAATTTGTAGAGGCATTGGAATTGGTAGAACTAGCATTTTAAAGCCATGGTGTTGAATCTTGGTTATTGTCAATTCTGATGTTTATAACATCATGTGGTACCAGCGAATCAGTAACCAAAAACATTCTCAACCCAGTGGTAGGAAGGCTGTGAGGAGTCTTATTCCATGTTTTAACAGTTTAATTAAATACTTTTCTGCTGCTAACTTTATAGCAGCCTTTACTCTAAAGCTGTCTTTTGCAGAGTAACATCAAATAGATTATCTAGACATTCTCTGATTTATAAATTATCACTTGCTTTGTTATTAAGGTAAAGGGTAGTTTCATCATATTGACTTCAGGTCTAATGTCTTGTAGTGTTTTACAACCTTTACATGCATTTAAAAGTCAGGAGAGTCAAAATAATGTAAGTATATGTCAAGGAGTGAGAATAGCCATCACCACCATTGTCAAAATTTTCTTTGGGGAGAGTTCATGTTTGAGTAAATCATAACATTTAAGTTATTTCCCACCTGCCTTGTAATTCTGAAACAATAGCTTCCTACCTTGTAGGCACCAGCGCAAGTCTTGCAACAAAATGTAGTGATATAGGTCTGTTTGTAGTCCTGTCCATAGATATTTCCAGTGGTGCGTGTTCTCTTCGGCTCTTCTCAGCATTACACATCTGCCACTCATGTGAAGAAAGTTTAGTGCAAAATCTTTACATTGTTGCTTTTGGGGTATGAAAATCTTCTGACAATTTGATATTTTGTACAACAAAGAAGTGTATCAGCATTGTTTTTAGACATTAGTTATGGCTATATCTAAAATATATGTTAATGGTAAGGGGCAGACAGGCAGTAAAGGATGTTACCATACATTGTCTTCTCTCCTTAGTCCCTGATCACATTGAATGTGAGCATCGTGGCAAATTAAAGCAAATTACCAAAATTCGTAGGCAAAAAGCATTAACTTCTTATGGAGAAACAACTCAGATCTTTGCAATTATACTCAAAAAAGGTTAGGACGTGTGGTCTAATCTTCAAGCCAGTACTCTTGACACGAAAACACAGCAGACGATTGTTCGTTGATGCAAAAATCCAAGTTTAATCCACACAAGCAGCTTCCAATATTGAAATCAAAGCACATCAAAACACATAAATCAGCGTTTTTGTGTAGTTAAAACAGGCTTCCTTAGATGCAGACTCATACCAAGCCACACATATTTGTACCAATTAATATTTAAATTATCCAATCAGCAACCCTAGTTAATGAATATGATTAAAAAAGCTAAAAACGCATGATTTGTCATTCATGAAATAAAATGTTAAAAACACACTTAAAAACTTGAACCTAAAACCATTTTTTGTTTTAAGTGTTAATGAAGTTTACATGTCAATAAATAATAATAAGTACAAGTTAAATAATCAGCAGTATACAATGCCTGTCTTTCGGCTTTTCCTGGTTAGGGGTTGCCACAGAGGAACTCCGGTCCGCTGATGATTGGCAGTGGATTTTTACGGTGCCGGGTTGCCAGCCCGACGCCCAACCTTCAAAGAAGGCACA